>NC_081425.1:103698170-103970670 GCF_949786415.1 Peromyscus eremicus | reverse complement strand
CCCGAGGCCTGACATGCTGGTGAAGCACCGCTGAGTCATATCCTAAAACCCACCCCTCATGCATGCTAGGCAAGCACTCGACCTCTGACCTGCATCCCAGGCCCACACTGCGGGTTTGTTAACACCCTCATTTTCCTTCTTTGAAAGCTTTCCAGCGTCAACTTGTTTGCACCAGGAATCATGTGGGTTTATTGGGCCCTTCATCCAGCGTGTTTTATAATGCTCCCCAGTGCCGTCTTTCCTTCTTGCCTCCCGGTTGCTGACCTCACCTTTGCCCTCAGTTCCCTCTGTGAGGAATGCTCACTGCTTCTCTACCTCTAAGACATACACCTGCACCCTGAATGCTGAGGCAGGAGGATTGGGAGGTTGAGCTTCCCCTGGGCTACCGTACAAGACCTCGTCTTCAAAAAAAACAAATGAGAACAAACAACCCAGAGGCCCTGTTCTCTCCTGTCCACCAGCCTGCTTTCTACCCCACGTTTTCACTAACACCCACGGGACGTCAGTGTTAGGGACACGAAGAAGAGGACAGTCAGTGCCAGCACAGCCACCCACGGTCGTACCTGCCCACAGCTTGTTTACAGTTTCTCAGTATTACTCTACTTGATTTTATTTTGGGGAGGTATGTGTGTCTCTCTCAATGTTTTTCAATGAGCTAAAACGAGACAAGCCACCTAGACAGGCGAATTATCAGAAACACAGCCAGACTCTTTAAAGGTCTTTTGGGGATGAGGTGGGGCATTTCAGGGTCACGTGGGTAATAAAGGCTACTTTTCAGCTGCTGCCTCTGCTCCTTGCTCAGCGTGGTCTCTTCAGAGATCATATGCATGATCCAAGTAGTCCTTGGTCCTTAAACTGTGCTGTTTAATTCAAGTGAAACAACTGAAACTCAGTTCCTCAGGCACTCAGAGGCATTTTATGTGCTCAGAAGTCACAGCTGGTGGCTGCTGTGTCAACGGAATGGTGCAGATGTAAGCCGCCATATTCAAAGTTCTGCCGGGGTCAGGCTAATGGTTAGAGAGGCAGTGTTGGGAGGCAGGTACTGAGTTTAGACTGTGGGAAACCTAGCTTTGCCACTTCCTTGTGTCTGACCCCAAGCCAACCAAGTCACCCACTCCCTCAAGCCTAGCTCTTTCCTACCCAATGCAGACTAAAGTATACACCTCAGGATGGTGCCACATAAACAAATGATAAGATGTAACTTCGAACATCGTCTGAGATAGAGTACAAATTTGAAAATGCCTGTGTGGGTTTTACCAGGAGAAAGTATGGCCAGGACCACACTGCCTGCACGCTTACCCAGATCATGGGACATAGGCCTAGGGAGTTTTGTCAGAGGAGATGTTTCCACCAGGTGTTTAGGCCTGTGAGAGCAGGGCACATTTCCAGGGCTTTCTGTACATGCCTGCTTAGGATAGTATATTCTGTCCTGAGGCAGTCCTTGTGAATGGAGCCTCTAACTTATGATGTCTTATCTTACTTAACCTTTTCAGTTTTACTGCAAGTCAGAAACATTCAGTGGAAGCTACTCATAATTTTGAATTTTGATCTTTTCCTGGACTAGCAATGTGTAGTAAGATACTTTCCTGAGACAGGTCTTTGCTACTTAGCCCAGGCTGGCCGGAGTTCATAATCCTTCTGCCTCTGCCTTCCAAGTGCTGGGAGGACAGGTGAGTTCCCTGTGTTGGCTTGGCAGTACACTCTCTTCCTATGCAGGGCAGTGGCGCCATGTCCAGCCTCCCATTCACTACAGATCACAAGGGAAACAAGCCAGCCTCTCCCTGTGCATGTTGCTAAGCTGTGATGATGGGGAGGTGAGCTGTGTGTAGTGTATTCTTGATACACTGTATTCTCAGCTTCTGCCTGCATTATATGGTCCCTTCTGCTTATAGCACAGGCCCCAAGTCAGGATGGCAGTGAGATATTTTAGAGGCCCCTGTACTTCTGTGAGAGGAAGGGAATACATTACATGACTTGATGTTTTCCCCAGAAGGTGTGTTCAGTCTCAGGAACTTAATACCAATTATAGTTAATTAAATGGCAACGATATTACATAGAATAGAGCATTAACATTATTTTTCTATCTCATTTCTCTATCCATTCATCCATTATCCACCCAGTCCACTTACTCATTGATCTGACCATCTCATCCATCTTTTCATTCATTTGCCTGATTGTGATGACTATTCTTGGTTGTCAACTTGACTATGTCTGGAATTAACCAAAACACACATGGCTGGGTTCACCTGGGAAGGTATTTTGTCTTAAGGAAACAATTTGAAATGGGAAGAGCCACTTTTAATTCAGATCTTTTTACGTGGGAAGATCCACCTTTAATCTGGCCCCCACTTTCTGCTGGCAGCCTGTACAAAGGACATGGAAGGCGGAGGCTTGCTCCCTTTGCCTGCCTGCTCTCACTCGCACTTGCAAGTCTATTTCTTCACGGGCATTAGAGCCGACTTCTTTGGATTTCGACGTGTACTGAAGACCACCTGAGACATCCTGCTGTGTGGACTGAACAGCTACTGGATTCTGGGAGCTTCTGTTGACTGTTGAACTAGTTGGACCACAGCCTGTAAACCATCACACACGCACACACACACACACAGACACACACACCACCAGTTCTGTTCCTCTAGACAGTCCTGACTAATACACCTGATATTCACCCACCACCTTCCAATCCATTTACCCACCTATCTACCGAGCCATCCATCTATCCATCAGCCCATCATTTTTCCATAATCAACCACCGGGGATGATCAAAGTGGCTTTTAGGACAGAATGTAAGGCTGACAGCAAGACGTCTCAGATCACACCCTTTCCCTTTTCTAGAATCCTTGGAAAGGACTTTCTGAAAAAGATATGGAGGCAGAAGAAGGCTAAAAGGCATTGGTCCCAGGCATTTAGTTATACAAGGCTGGTAAGTTAGGCCATGATGAAAAGAGCCCATAAGATCTAGCGGGGTGCTCCAAGGTCTACTCTAATGAAGCCAGTTCTGTTGACAACACCGAAGATTCTGGGTAGAGGGAAGCCAAAGACACAAAGGGTTTCCTTCAGACACAGCTGGGAGCGGGAGTGTAAAAAGTACAAATACTTCAGAGAAGGGTACAGAGGGATGAAGTTCAAATTCATTCTAGTGTCTGACACAGAAAAGGGAAAATAAAAAATCTCAAGGTGGCTGAGTCAGTACACAATGAAGTCAGGGAGAAGTTCCCGAGGAAGTTCTACTGGGAAATGATGGGAGGTGGAGTTGTGTTGCACACATACATGGGATGTTAACACAGAACACACACTTCTGAAGAAAATTGTCTTCTTGCTCTGTCTCTTGCTCTTTGTTCAGACTCTAGGGTATAAAGCAACATTCCTCACCTACCTCAGGCTAGAGCTTGGAAACCTTTTGGGAGGACAGTGCCAGGCCACTACAGTTAGCTTGGGGCCTGTTGTGGCTTGAATAAGAATGGCCTCCACAGGTTTGTGTATTTGAATGCTTGGTCATTGCTGGGGGTGGAGGTTTCAAAAGCCCAAGCCAGGCCCGGTGCCTCTGTCTTCCTACTGCCTTTGGAACTGGATATAGAACTCTCAGCTCCTTCTCCAGCACCATGCTTGCCTATATGCCACCATGCTCCCTGTCATGACGATAATGCACTAAACCTCTGAAAATGAAAGCAAGCCCAATTCAATGGTTTTTATAAAAGTTGCTGTTGCTGTAGTTATGATGTTTCTCACAGCATCACAACACAGAATAAGGCCCTTTTTCCACTATGTGTGTGTGTGTGTGTGTGTGTGTGTGTGTGTGTGTGTGTGTGTATACCATATGTATGCAGGAGCCTGCAGAGGTCAGAAGAGTTGGGCTTACAGCTGATTATGAGCTGCCATGTGGGTGCCAGGAACTGAACCCTGGTCCTCTGCAAGATCAATAACTGTTCTTAATGGCTGAGCCATCTCTCTAGTCCCCATTGTTTGTTTGAACTCGTGAAACTTCAGTAATGATTGGCAAAGTTACCTCCGAAGGTAAAAGCTCTGAAGTGTAAAGGCAAACAAATACAGGAGGAGAAAGAAAAAGAAAGAGCAGGAGTAATATGAGCCGTCACTTCTGTTTAAGCGGAGTGTGGAGGCAAATGTCAGACCCAAGGCAAGCAGCCTGGAAAGCTAGCCCTGGAGTTCACACCTAGGGCTGCCTACTGAGATTCCCAGGGCCAGGGTCCAGAAGTTTTGGATGAAGGGTCACAGGCGTTTACCCTGCACACAGCAGCATCAGTCCTTTCGTCTGGTGACTGTCACGTGGGGACATAGTGAGTTCCTGTATAGAGCCAAGATTCAGGCAGCTCCTGCAAGTCTAGTGCTTGACCAAGTTTGACTTTGGGCTTCCCTTTGTTCTTTCAGAATCCGGTGCCAGCAACAGTTCCACTGAGGGAAACAGCCTTCACCCGGAGTATTGATGGTTCGGGGCACATGTCCCAGTGCAGTGTCTCGGCATCAAAATGCCAGAGGAAGCAAGATGGTCCCTCTCCCCTTCTGTTCACTTTCTCCCCAGAAGCAGGTCACAAAACCCTCATTTGAGAGACACCTCTGTACCCAGGGGGAGAGAACTGAGATACAGGGATGAAGAGAAGAATCTGAATGAACAGGCTGCATAGAATTCTTCTAGAGCAGCCTCAGTGTGACGCACTTCACACACACTCAGCCAGTTCTCTTCTGCCAGCAGGAAGACACAAACCTCGTTCACCTCCCCTTGCTCCCCCCCCCCCCCATTGCAGCTTCACTTTTTCAGATGCACACACCACACACAACTTACAAGTGAGTACACACTTTTACTGTGAGCTGCTGTTTCAAAGTCCTCAACAGTGTGAGACTCTGCATGGATCCCACAGATGGGAACACTGGCCAGGGGAGG
This sequence comes from Peromyscus eremicus, assembly GCF_949786415.1. Lineage (NCBI taxonomy): Eukaryota > Metazoa > Chordata > Mammalia > Rodentia > Cricetidae > Peromyscus > Peromyscus eremicus. The sequence goes on along the minus strand of NC_081425.1, from coordinate 103,965,773 downwards.
GCCAAGCCACAGGTGGCAGGAACCTGAGTCCTAGATCATCCCTGTGAAGCAGAGCTGTCCTTAAAGCCTGGGTCACTTACCTCCAGGTTCAGATGATGATGTGAGAAAGCGGTGAAGGACCACGTTGACACATCCTATTTTGGGGTCCTTCTAAGAGTCCTGTCAGTCTGTATTCTCATCAGAACTCCTTTCACTTGTTTCAAATTTTTCAAAGAAAAAAGATGGCTTTGGTATTTCACATGGCGTTGCCCAAACCCTGTGAACTTCTCCTTGTGTGGAATACCTTGTCATCTACTCTGAGGGGCTGCAGTCTTGTCTCCCATCCTGTAGAGATTGCCCTCCTGCCCAGAGAAAAGTGGCCAGTTTCCCTCTGCTTTTCTGTGTGCTCCACCAAACTAAATACAGCAAAGCCCTGAAGGAAGCCTCAGTTTGAGTGCTGAAAATTCTTCATGACTTCTAGGCCTGGTTCTAGACTTGGACAGCCTTCTGGGCTGCATTTGGAGGATACAGAACCCTACTTAACCACCAAATGTATGAAATACTTTGTGGCCAGTCTACAAGGAGAATGATGGTTTTATTCAGCAAAACTGAGTTTGGACACTACCCTAGGTTGCTTCCTGTTCCTGTGAAACCAAGAGTAACTTGGGGGGGGGAAATAATATTTTATTTCAGTTTACAGGGTATAGTCTATCGTGGAGGGACACTAAGGCAATGACGTAAGGCAGGAGCGTGGAACAGAGACCATGGAGGGATGCTGCTTACTGGCTTCCTCCCAGGCTCAAGGCCAGCTACCCCTGTTATACAGCCCAAGCCCTAAGGATGGTATCACCCATAGTGGGCTGGGTCCTGCTACGTCAATGATGCATGCAGACTTACCAGTGTGTCTGTTAGAGTTTGAGTCCGACGTGTTCCCCCAGGAAGCAGGGTTTATAAGTTCAATCTCTAGCTTGAGTTTGGGGGAGGAGGCCCCTAGCTGGGGGAAGTAGGTCTCTAGGATTGGGACATTGACAATGACGCTACCTTGATTCCAGCTTGCTCTCCTCTTCATCCTGACCCATGCCACGTGAACAGCCTCCATCTCAAGTTCACCATGAATAGGACCACTCCAATGTCTTCCCCACTATGATGGATGGAAATGGTGGGTCTAAATAAACCCCCTAATGTTGTTTGTCAGGTGTTCGGTCACAGCAACACAAAGGTCAACGGCACAGTGGCCTTCTGAAAGATCTGAGGTGGTCCTCCTGTCACCATCCTCTCGGCAGAGGCTGGCAGACTCTAATTGTTATAGAATAAAAGCTTTACTGGAGTTCAGGAAAGAACTTTCATTTGTTTATAGATTCTTTTGATGGCTGCTGTTGTACAGAAGAGGTGAGCAATTACAGCAGAGACAACGTCACAAAGCTACAAAGACTTGTAATCTGTGCCTTTATATGAGAGACATTGTAGACTCCATGCACTGACCACCATCCACTGAGATGATTTTGAAGGAGTTCACTGTCTGTATCATACCCAGGCTTTCTCTAGTCTGAATTTTTTTAGTTGCAGTGACCCGCAAACTGTCTGCAGCTATTTTTCAAACATCACAAACCCATTTCTTTACTGTCTCTTTTTGCTCTATGATACTCTTAACTTAGATGTGAACATAGTTACTCTATTTCTTTTTTTTTTTTTTTTTTTTTTTTTTTTTTTTTTTTTGGTTTTTCAAGACAGGGTTTCTCTGTGTAGCTTTGCGCCTTTCCTGGAACTCACTTGGTAGCCCAGGCTGGCCTCGAACTCACAGAGATCCGCCTGCCTCTGCCTCCCGAGTGCTGGGATTAAAGGCGTGCGCCACCACCGCCCGGCTACTCTATTTCTTTTAAGAACCTCTCTTTGAGTGTTAACCTAGAGACAATGATTCTAATTAAAACAAGAGCCTCACTCTTCCAGTGCACTCTAGGGCATCTTTGCTACTTCTTACCATATGTCTCTGAGAGTAGAAGGAAATCCCCTGAGTACAGAAACACAACCCAGGCCACTGTTCTGGTCACCACATAGATACCCGGTGTCTCTCAGTAAAGACTGGCTGTCTGACTGACAGAAAGAATGAATGAATGGAAAGGGCTCTGTCTTAGTTTGTGTTTTTATTGCTGTGAAGAGACACCATGACCAAGGCAACTCTTATAAAGAAAACATTAATTGAGGGAATTGGCTTACAGTTTCTGAGATTCGGTCCATTATCATCATGGAGGTATGCAGGCAGACCTGGTGCTGGAGCTGAGAGTGCTACATCTTGCAGGCAACAGGAAGTCAACTGACTCATTGGGCAGTATCCTGAGCATAGGAAACTTCAAAGCCCATCCCCACAGTGACACACTTCCTCCAGCAAGGCCATGCCCATGCTAACAAAGCTACACCTCTAATAGTGCCACTCCTTATTATGGGATTATAGGGGCCAACCATGTTCAAATTACCACAGGGTCTCTTTCAAGATACTGGTTAGTAGAACTATGTATAATTTAGTAGAAAATAAAAATTGTTTAAAAACCATGGCTTGCTGCCTCAAAGCAATCCTAATGAACCCATTACAAGTAAAATGAAATTAGTTCAGCTATTATATGATGACAATAGTAAGTGACGTGTGTGGCAGCCTGTGTTTCTACGGCATTGATGGAAAACTTCAAACAATGTTTTCTGAACAACAACAATGTCTTTTGCAAGAAAATAAAACAACAGAAGCAATCAACTTCAGCCTGAGACTATATACATTTAAATAAAATGGATCATGTCTGGAACTTTTAAAAGAAAATACAGAAAAAGATACTTTATAACATGTAATATAAAATAAAAAATCTTAAAATTCATGGATAACTACACATCTTCTTCTCACTCCTAATCAGTAAAGAGCTTGAAATGTGAGTGTCACCCAAGGCAACAAACCCATAAAAAGATGTCATATAGAATTAATCATTAGAGAAACAAAAATTAAAGTTAAAATGAGGGTTAGAAACATGGTCCCTAGACACAGTGCTCATGTCAAAAGCTAAGTGTGGTAGAGTGAGTTTGTAATCCTAGTGCCAGGGAGGCAGAGAATCACTGGGGCTTCGGGGCCAGCTGGTCTGTGAGCCCTACCCAGGCAGCTCCTGAGGAATAACATCCAAGGTTGTTCTCTTGCCCCCACGGGCACATACATGTACACACATGTGTGAATCCAGACTTACAGAGTACTGTCACAGAACACTAGGAATGAATGAACCCAAGCCGTGTATGAATAAATGTCAGCAGCAAAGCTGTGTGAAGGGAGATAGAAACACACACACACACACACACACACACACACACACACACACACACACCAATTCTATTCATGCCAAGTCAAGAAAAATGTCTCATTGATCTCCGTGATTAGAACTCGGGGTGCTGGTCAGGAGCAGGTTAAGACTCGAGGAGGAGCAGGCTCTGACATGCTCAGTTTCTAGACCTAGTTGAATGCTGGTGTTCACTTGTTATAACAGATCTAAGTGTGTCCTGATGATGAGTGTACTTTCTCTCATAGACGTCATTTCAATGAGAGTGTTTAGTTAGTAAAGAGAGAGTGGATAGGGCAGGTGACTCCCAGATTGTTAAAAACCTTCAGTGGTCCTTCAGCTTAAACATTTGAAAGCAACTACCCTAGGAAGCAGTGTAAGAAGCTGAAGAGCCCTGAGCAGAAGCAGAAACATCGAGGGCTATGACTAGCATCGACTATTAATTCTAAAGCACAGAGAGCATTTGATGAAACCTTAGGCTAGCATCATGTATCTAGGTCCTCTTTGTTAGTAGCAAGAGATAATAATACTTTAAAAAACCCAAAGCCTTAATATATTAAAATATTGGTTTTTTACATTTTAAATTAGTATCTGAGTAAGAAAATGCAGAGAAAGATATGAATGAGGAGCAGGGAATAAAAGAAAAATTAAATGTGCCTTTTCCTCTAGGTAATTGTCCACTACCAATTCCCCACCAAGAGGCACCTTGACACCAGGGCATGATTAGAAGCTAATAAAGCCCATTAGACAATATTAACATTGTTACTGGGGAGTATCCATAGCTGTGATTCCTTAAACATGGCTCCTCCTGCCATTCCCAGGTGACAGAGAATTGTCAATGTCAACTGCTGCCCCCCCTCTTCAGAATCTCCTACTCCTAAACACACAAATATACTGTCCTACCATCCTTCCCCAGAGACCCCGCTCACCTCTCACAGAGTTACCTCTGTATCTTTTACACTCTTGGAGAGTTTGGGTAGCTTCCAGGACACCTCATCTGTGGCTGTCCTTTCGGTCAATGAGTTCTCCTTAGTATCACCTCAGCAGACAGAATGACACAGTGGAATCTTTGAAGGGAAGGCCTTGATTCAAAGTATTGACTCTCAACTAGGCAGCATGACTCCTGAGGTGTTAGGAGTCTTTGGAGGGATTGTTTTTTTTGCATGGGCACCCTGTCACTGAGTAGGAACAGAGTCTGTAATGAGGAAGACTCCACCTTAGAGAACAAGTAATTCCTAAGACAGGTGACTCTGAGCCCCAAACCTCATTCCTCTCACACACATGCATTAGCTGTTTTTCAAGGTGTTAATAGGTGCTGTATCTCTCAAGGCTCAGTCTGTAGATCAAAGAAGAGCGTGTTTTGTCTTGGGCTGAATTTTGCCGAGCGTCAAGAGCATCTCTCAGAAAGGCATGCCAGTCCTCTCACCCTTAGTGCCAGCCTGGATGGTGACTATGGCTATCACACTGGTCCTCCACGAAGTCATGCTGCCTGGCTTTGCCCATCTTCTCCTCCAGTGTGGGCAGGCCAAAGCTTTGACATCTTAAAATACAAATGACTCTATGGTGGTATTTTATTTGTACTGAAACGTGATTTTAATTGTATGTTAATAAATAAAGTTGCACGGGGGTCAGAGCTATTAGAGCCATAGCAAAAGCTGGGCATTGGTGGTGCACACCTTTAATCCCAGCACTTGGTAGGCAGAGCTAGGTAAATCTCTGTGTATTCAAGGATACAGCCAGCATTGGAGACACACGCCTTTAATCTCAATACCAACCACAGAAGACCTGGAGGTCTATACAGACAGGCAGTGTCGAGGCAGTCATGTGGTTGGTTTTACAACCAATGAGAAGGCAGAACAGGAAGTCTATATAAAGACAAACAGACAGGAAGTAGGTCTCTTTTGGAGAGGTCTCTTGGCTGAAGAGGCTAGCTGCAGCAGGCGGGTAAGGCTCTTAGCTCTGATCTCTTGGCTTTCATCTTTGCATTAGCTCTGTGTTTCTTATTTAATAAGACGGTTGGTTACATCTACATGACTCCATCATAAACGGCGTTCCTTTGTGTCTTTCTCCACGTTCTCTCTGTGCTAGACCCATCTTCAGGCTTTGCACAGGTGGACTTTGCTCCCTGGAAGCCCCACCACAGGCTCTGGCGCATTCTGTAAGCTCCACCACAGCAGGCCCTGGGATGTACTGGGGGTCAGTACTAAACAAAGGACTGAGATCACTGACTTGGAGACACAGCTCCGATGCCTATGAAAATTGTTCAGATGCCTCAGGAAGGTCTTGACTTCTTAAGCCAAATGCAGACCTGACCTTTGCCTGTTTGTAGCAAATATTTACCAATGACCTTCTCAAGGGGTGGGTGGGCAAAGCTCTGTCCTATGCTGCTCCCAGATGCCCATGGTGTCAATATTCTGTCTAAGGCCAGTTTCAAGAATGCAGCAATATGACATCACTGGCTCTGGAGTCGAGAGGAGACACCAAAAATTAACTGGAATGAACTTACATAGCTGAGGTTATCTGATTTCTCCTTACACAGCCCCCTTTTTGCTAGGTGATTCCAAAAGGTTTCAGGGGATTGCTGTGGGATGGTCTGTATGTCAAGTGTGATGCTGATTGGTCAATAAATAAATCACTGATTGGCCAGTGGCTAGGCAGGAAGTATAGGCGGGACAAGGAGGAGAATAAAGCTGGGAAGTGGAAGGCTGAGTCAGAGACACTGCCAGCCGCCACGATGAGAAACAGCATGTGAAGATGCTGGTAAGCCATGAGCCACATGGCAAGGTATAGATTTATAGAAATGGATTAATTTAAGCTGTAAGAACAGTTAGCAAGAAGCCTGCCATGGCCATACAGTTTATAAGCAATATAAGTCTCTGTGTTTACTTGGTTGGGTCTGAGCGGCTGCGGGACTGGCAGGTGAGAGAGATTTGTCCTGACTGTGGGCCAGACAGGAAAACTCTAGCTACAGAGGATCATGAACAAATAAAGTAAAAACAAATAAACAAATCCTAAACTCTTATGGCAAAGAAATTGACACCACTCGGCTCAGATAAACAGAGAGTAAAGACAAGAAGTAAATCAAACCATGCCCGTTGACATCGGAGGGATGTCTGGATAAAGAGTTGTCATTTTCGCGTGGGAGCACATGGCATGGCAATGCGTTCTGGCATTCACCCCACCCCCGGCTTCAGAGAGAACACTGTAGACACATGTGTGGTACCAAGGAAGGACAGACCCTTCCAGAAGTGTGACCCTGAGGACAAATGCTCTGATGTGTGACGCTGAGGAAGGTTGTCCCCTGTGACTTGATTCCCATAGTGGAAATGATGTAGCAGTTCAAGATTCTCTTTGTGTTCGTTATTCAAAGGGAGGGACACCAGTGTGAATGACACTGTTTATCAGCCACCTTCAGGTCTAGAGCCAGATGGTGTGTTTTGGCCATAGTACAAAGTCTCATCAAGAGAGAATGGCAGGGGCTGGAGAGATGGCCCAGTGGTTAAGCACACACACATTGCTCTTCCAGAGGATCTAGGTTTGGATCTCAGCATCCACATGGTGGCTCACAATCATATGTAACTCCAGTTCCGGGAGATCTGAGATCCCATTCTGGTCTCCGTGGCACACAGATATACATACAGGAAAAAGACCATACACATAAAATAAATAAATCTTAAGAAAAAAGAGAGAGAATGGTAAATAGATCATTGCTAACCTCTGCTCAGAGAATGGGTGAAAGCAAATCTGGACCAGTGTAAGTTCTAATCAATCAAACATAAAAAAGAGACCCAGAGCAATATGATGGAAAACTGTCTGAAGTTGTATTTGTCTAGGATTAAAAGTGCCATATGTCCAATGTTTCTGAACCAAACTGTACAAAGAAGATCAAGGTACCTTCTGTGCTTGTGGTGAGATGGATAGTGGAGCTTCAGTGAATGTGGGAGAGCCGATTGGTTTCTTTGCTCATGGACTGAAGTTAATCCATTGAGTTGTTGGAGAGGGTACCAACACAAAGCCCTCAGTGGTAAAGAAAACAAAACTTTTCACAGTTTATAGCCTTCATAACTCTCTATTGTTTTTGAATCTTTATATACTTTAAATACAGTTCTAAATTAGAGGCGCTATTGCCTAGTGCTAATGAGGATGGGATTGTGGTATTTCATATTCTCCACAAATCCTAAATCTTCAGCTGCCTGGAGAAGACCCTCCCATCCTGCAGAGTTAATACCCTTTTTGACTAAAGGGTTGAGTCTGTGATAAATGTGTTCAGATATACACCAAGTTTGCAGTGGCCAGCAGCCAGGAAAATGTGCAGCCCCAGCAGATGATGCATATGGAGTGGGAGCTGAGCACGGACATTGAGCACAGCCTCACCGACAGATGCTCAGCGACAGAGCAAAGTCAGTCAGATGGTCTCCTGGGAGAAGAGGGAGACCTAGGTGAAATCATTTTTTTGTCATGTCAGTGGAAGATATCTCTGAGTTACACATTTTTCTGTGGTACTGAGTAATGAACTCATGGAAGGGGCATAGGCCGCTGTGACCATGGGGTCCCAGGTCGCCAGATGGAATCCGAAAGAACCTGCTTCGCTGACACTTTTCTACCTGAGCACTTAGCAGCATCCGTTGTTGTCATTTCTTAAATGCTACGGTGGCATTTCTTCTGTTGTCGCTTGGTTTACCATCCATGTGGAGCCAGCCCGGCAGGCCCTCCTGGAGCGAGTCTTTTGTGGTACTGAAGATCCCAGTGAGGCATAACTTAAGCTTCCTGTGGCCACTGTCTGCAGTGTGATCATCCTGGTTGTTCACAGCCTATGGTTAGACTCCTTGAGAAATCATGGGAGAAACAACCAGTTCCACACAGCTGGTGAAAGGTGACACACATTTGTGTCCCGGGTTGAGTCCCCAGAAGCAGATGCGGAAGTGGGGTTTGGAATGAGAGTTGTATGGAGATCCCAGAAAGCTGTGGTAGGGAAGTGAAGAAAGGCTTCACAGAGATGGAGGCCAATACAGGACATACCATGGGAAGTTACTACTGTGGGCCGTGGCAATCACTCCTGCGGGTGATTATGGGGGACAGTGCAGAATGATCTTAAAAGTTACCCTCCTCAAGAAACAAGATGGCATGAAGATCCAGCTTCTTATCTGTCACTGCAGGGGCTGCTGCATTTTCTTATGCTTCCAACTTCTATTGCATGAGGTTGGAGAATTGCAAGCGACCTTTGGCATGAAAAGGGAGGGAGAAAGATGGGACTATGACTCTGACACTATGTACATCAGTGTGAGTGCATGTGTGCATGTGTGTGTGTGCGTGTACACCTAACAATATAGAACAAGAGATACATCAGTGTGTGTGTGTGTACACAACAATATAAGAGATACATCAGTGTGTGTGCATGTGTGTGTGTACATATAACATTATAAAAGAGATATATCTGTGTGTAATATAACATTATAAAAGAGATATCTGTGTGTGTGTGTGTGTGTGTGTGTGTGTGTGTGTGTGTATACATAACAATATAAAAGAGATAGATGTAAGAATGGAGCTAAGACACACCACAAAAGGGAAGTGGCCACAGCCGGAGTGTGGGACAGTGTCCTCAAAGGAGAAAGAGAGAGAGAAAAGCTCTCCAAGGTAGAGACAAGGATGATAATAATGGCTGTGCCTCTAACTGAGAACCCATATTCTACAGCAACTTTTTATATGTTATGAAATACCTCCCCCACAATAGTCAAGACCGTTAGTTTCTGCTGTCACAGCATCAGCCTGCCTCTGCCGCCAAAGCAGTTACATCATCACCTGTCGCCCAGTGCCTGTCCACCGTCAGCTGGGCGACGTGTGCACCCTTCAAAAGTGCCCGCCAGGCTCACCTGCTCTCCTTGCCTCCCCTCCTGTCTCTCATCTCTCTGTGTCTCTTTACCTCTCTTGTCTCATGTTTCTCTTGCCTCTTGCTCCTCTTCATCTCTTCTTCCTCTTGTCTGTCCGCCTCTCTCAAGTCCCCACTCTTCCACCCAGCCCTCTTGCACTAACCTCCTTGCACGTGACACGTTTGCTTCATGGCGTACCTTGGTCAGGTCCACTGAAAGGTATTCACTTCTGCCGTTCTTTTTTATTTATCCTTTCAAAGGCAACTGTTAGTGTTCTCATGGTATAGACCAGGAAACCAAGCTGCAGTTAGTGTGCCTGAAGCCCCAGTGAGGAGTGGCCACCCAGAATCTGCATTCAAGCCTGTCTGACTATAAATTCTGACTACAAGGAGCCTTTGGCCCCTAGATCTTGGACTTTTAGTCTCTAAATGGAGACAAAACATTTCTGTGGTTTAAGCCAAGTATGTGATATTTTGTTACACAGCGGCACTGACAGATCTGAGGCTGCTGCTTCAGGGTGCGTGCCCTTCCCACTTAGAAGAGGATTTTCCCTCTGTCTGGCTGTGGCCCTTCCTGGGGTGGGGGTGGCTCAGTCTACAGCAGCTTTCCACAATGACAGAGACATAGCTACAGCATCGTGTAACAGTCGAGTTCCCAAGATGTGCACAGAGGTGGTGAGGAACAGAAACTTTAAAAATTCTGGTAGCCGCACATGGCGAGTGGGTGACCTGCTTGGCAGGCAGTACAGGCTAGAATATGATTGTGGCAGGCCTGGCCCACTCTGGAGGCTGTGAACCTCTTCAGAATCTAGTTCACTAGCCATGGGGCAGGAGCCCGATACATCACCACCCTGATCAACTAGGCTTATGTGGCTGCAATTTTGTCTTGAGTGCCTGGTCAGGGTAGATTCCTTGCTGGTTATACCTCAAAAGAGAAAGTTTGCAATGCCTTTTATGGGTTTCACTGGATACAGGTTGCAGGCCTGGCCAAGACAACAGAAGGACAGCTAAAATATTACAGGCCTGATCTCAGAGAAATGTGACTTAGTCAACATTGTAGATTTAAAAAAAAAATGTTATTTGCTCTCCAGTTGGCCTTCAGGGATCAAGGGCTGTGTTTCTGGTATTCCCTACCCCCCCAGATTCTAAGAGAATCAATTTTCTTCTCCACAGATAGGAAAAATGTAGAGTAAGTGCTGGCTAGGCATGGAACCATCTGGATTCCTGAAAATAACACAGTAAGCAAATATGGTCCCTGAGAAGCCAGCAACAAGAGTGAGTGTGAAAAAGGACCCGGAGGTCCATGTTGGAAGGACAAACTGAAGATGACCACATTGCCATGGGACTGGGGTACCCTTTTCTCTGTTGGCAACGTTTGAAAATCAAAGCAGGTATTCTCGGGTCTGCCTGTGACCCTCTACCACTCTTCATCCCAAGCATGATAGGTGCTCAGAAAGCTTAAGTACCTACTCAGAGGCTCCTCTTCACTTTCCAGAGAGGAATAAACATGAGAGAGAACACAGGATTTTAAATTCTACCCTGATCCAATTCTCCCTCCTTAGGATGGCCGTGCTCTCTGAAAAATGCAGACAGTTGGGTCAGCTGTGATCTCCCTTGTCTAATGTGCACGGATTCTTGATAATCTGGGTGCCTGAAGGGACTGAAGGAGATGAGTCCTAATGGTGAGCTTTCTACCCTGTGGCTGTTGCCAGCTTTGCTGGAATGTAAACAGCATGCTAGCACCTTCAAAGTGTGGAAAGAAAGCCCGAGGCCATCTCATCAGCAGAAGGGTCCTTGGAAAGTGTGAGCTAACAGAATCCACTGGAAACAGGCAGCAATCCTAGACACTAATGACGTGCTGACAAACGCCACACCTCCCTCTTTCTTCAAATCCAAATCAAGCCATTGCAATAGCAATTTGAAGCAGAGTCTCCCCTGTCCAAGCTTGGGCCCCTCTCACCTCTCAGCAGCCTCGGAGAGGCCCAGGTGGAGCCTGTCCAGGAAAAAGAAATCCTGAAACGCCAGTAAAAGTTGCAAGAAGCTTCTTCCAAGTGTAGGCTCCTGGAAAACACTCGCTCATCTTTCTCCTTCCCTCCCATCCCTCTCCTTCCTTTCTCCAAACAATGACAGTCTGTAAAAGCTGCCATCCTTTTGTTTTAATAGAGACCATGGCTGATTTCACAGAAACAGACATGGAAACACCAGGGCCACTCCCACCATTCAAAGCTGGATGCCAGATTTCCCAGGCAGCAATCGGGATTTCTAAGAAAGCTGAAAAAGTCATTAGGATGGTCACATGGCTTGGGACATAGTCTCTTCTCATTTCCGAACAAATTAAAAACATTAAATCACAGGACTGAAATTTTCATTTTGGTTCTGGTTCTGAAGTTAAGGTGGGGTCACAGCCCTGGCCCCATCTGTCGGGATTACCCTGGTTTACACAGGAAGGTGAGGGGAAGATCTGGCTTCTCTGTCCACCCTCCCTCCCACGGGCAAGGGGCTGCTGCTCCAGGGCAGATCCAACCATAGGTGCTGGAGGAACAGGTCTAGTAACACCTGGCCTGGAGTTCAGTTCTACACTCTGACTTGTGTGGAATATCAGCCTCAGCGTTTGGGGCATTTCCTCTTTGACATTCATCCTGTTTTCCTGGGAATCCAAATATGAATGCTATTTTTCTTCATGTGCTTCTTTTTTCTGTTTTGATTTTCTCCATTCTTGTCTTTCTGTGCTTTGGCCTGAATCTGTTTACCTGGCTTCTCTTAGAGTTCTTTGATTCACTCTTTAGCTGGGTCTTATCTGCTATCAAACTTACCTCTGGCATCTTTGTTTTAGGCAATATATTTCAGTTTTAGAATTTTGACTTCTGTTTTTAAAAACAGAGTTTCATTTTCTGGTGAAATTCTCCATCTAACAATTTATGTCTTGAATATATTAATCATACTATTTTACTTAAGTATAGATTCTGGATTACTTGTGGATATGTTCTAATATCCCTCCCCTCCTCTCTCATCTCCTTCCTTCTTCTTTCCTCTCTCCATCCTGTCAACAGTTCAGGCAGTTTTCCCAGACACCACCCATGACTTCCTTCTCATCAATGCAGTTTATACTGTCTGTATATCTGGCTACCCCTAGCTGCAAGAGAGTCTGGGAGGCAGAACATTTTAAAAGGATACATTTCTATATTGAAGAAAACAAAAATATTTTTATTAAGGGTTAAGTGAATATTCAAGGTATCTCCCATCGTTACTAAAGCTTTAATTGAAGTCATAGGAAAATAATTTTTCCAAGGGCCTGCCAGGCCAGCCAGGCCAGCCAGGTGTATTTACTGGTGTAACATCACAGTGAAACTTGGGTTACATGAGAACTCCATCCTTCTGGATCAGGTCTGTGTGTGTATCTGCCTATAAAGCCCTCGAGTTGTACAGCCAAAAGGATACAGTGTAAGAACCATCCATTTGGAAGTAGATCAGGGCAAATTTTGCTGTTGCCATTTGAGGCTATGGGCAGTATGGGCAGCATACCTGCTTTACATTCCTGTCAGATGGGAAGAAATGCATGAGTCCTGGCCATGTCACAGAAGTGGGGTGTTCGGTGCAAAGAGATGTGGAAATATGCTCAAAAATAGTCATCTGTGTAACTCTTGTATTTGCTATGCCATGTTTAGAAATTGGAATTGCCCAAGTATAGTGGAGCATGTCTTTAATCAAGCACCTGGGAGGCTGAGCCTGGAGGACTGTGAGTTTGAGATAATCCTGGGCTATCTGGGGAATTCAAGGCTGGCCTGGGGGCATAGTGAGACTTTCACTAAAATTAAAAAGATAATAATAATAATAAATAATAATAATAATAATAACAATAATTGGAGGGCCTGGAAAGGTAGCTTGGTGGTTAAGAGCACTTGCTGCTTTTGCAGAGGACCTGGCTTCAGTTTCTAGTACCCATATTGGGTGGCTCATAACCACCTGTAACTCAAATACTAGCTGAGAGCTCTAACCCCTCTTCTGGCCTCTCCAGGTACCCACACATATATGTACACACACACACACACACACACACACACACACACACACACACACACAGATACATAAATAAAAAATATAAAATCTTGAAAAAAATGAAACAAATGTAAATTGTAACAGCAAAGTGTAAAAACAGAAGTCCGATTACTTAACAGCCCTTCCCCATTATTTAAACTTTTACATGAATGCAAGTTTATAACATTTCATTGAAATTGAGTGTATGGAACTATAGATAGTGGTATATGAATATGCACACTCATATAGGCACATGTACACGTGGGGTTGTTTACCTACTGAGATTCCTTGTGTCTTTGTCAAGGAATTGGCTGGAATTCACAATGCTATGCTTTAGGATTCGGGCTTGTGTAGCCTGCCTGTGATCTACTTCTCATATGGGGGAGGAGAAGACTTAGAATTATCAGTGTGTCTCAGCATTAAAACCGTCACCTCTCCCACTGGAAATATGGCAGTGGTGTTGTATTTTCCAAGATATATGCCAACAATATTTCAAAATATGATTAACAGTGCCAATAGCTTGTAAAGTTGGGCACATCTTTCCTTGTTCTGCCTTAGTGATGCCGTCTGTCTTTGTGAAGGCTGATCTATTAAATAGCTTTTTAAAAGCCTGATGGTGGCCTTTCTTTCCCCTTGGTGCAGTAGTGTAACTTTTATCAATAATAATGGGAGTTACTTGGAACACTCCAGTGGTTATGTGGCTTGTGTAGTTAATGGTGATGGACCAGTCTAGAAACTGTGGCCTGGAGTTCAGGGGCCTGTACCAGTGACTGAGACTGGTGTATATGTGTGTGTGTGGGGGGAGGGGGCGGTGGTGGAGAATCCTGTGTGGGGACTTACCATGCCTCTCTGCAAGTCCTTAAATGTGGAGTTCTTTCTGCTTTGTTGTTTTGATAAGAACTTCTGCTTTGCTGTTTTGATATGAACAGCACACAGACACACAAATTCAAGCAAATTTCTCCTAAGACTCTGCGACTTCCAAATCCAAATATTGAATATTGCTTTAGCCTAATTTTAGTTAAAGAACTAAATATTTTAACACTTCATGGCTTTATTAAAAATTCCAACATTTAAAATGTGTATATTAAAGGGAAACTTTTAGCCTAAGACTCTACTAAGTTTCACAAATGGCACATTTTTGTGAGTGTGTTTGCGTGTGTCTGTGTTTGTTTGAGTGCATGAGTATGTGCATGCTTGTGTGCATACATGGTGTGTGTGTGTGTGTGTGTGTGTGTGTGTGTGTGTATTAGCCAAAGGTCTCTGTCAGGTGTCTTTCTTTCTCAATTTTTTTCCGCTTTGCCTTTTTGAGATAAGGTCTCCCACTGAACCTGGAGGTCACTGACTCAGCCAGGTTGCAAGGCCAATGCTCCAGGGGTTCCCATCCATCTCTTCAGTGCTGGGATTTTAGACATAGTGCCTAGCTTTTACATGGACGTCCAATCTCCTGTTCTCATTTTCTGGAGGCATTTTCCCAGCTGAGCATCTCCCCTTCTAGAGGCCTCTTTGACACAGTGCTAAGCCCATTAGTGAGGGCCTCACCCTCGTGACTGAACCATCTCCCAAAGACCCCACCCTCCAATATCATCCCATTGAGGATTTAGTTGCAGCTTACAAATCCGAGGGAAAGACAGTAAGTCCAAAGAACTGGACACACCCAGACCCAGTCTGACTCATTCTTGACTGGCTGGGCTTTACCCTTTGAGCCCAAACCAACCTAGACTTCTCATGGTTCCTGACACCCATCTTGTACCTGCTGTGTTTACCCTCTGGTACCAGTGCTCTTCCTCTCTTGGCTTGCCTTTGCTCCAGACTCAGATATTCTGTTCCTTTTCTTTGGGCCCTGTCAAGCTCTGCACGCCTCTTTTCCATCAGGGCTGATGTATTCCCAGGATAACCAGTGTTATTATTCTACGACCACCACTGCCTCTGTTAGACTAATTCTCAGGGCAATCCCAGTGCAGTTTATTTACTTCTGAGTCCTCCGCAACTGAGTTGTTCATGGAGGCAGAGGGGTTCTCAGTCAACACTGTCAGTGTACAGAGGCAATGTACTTAGTCAGCACTGAGATGAATGAGCGAACTCCCTGCCCTCCCGTCAGAACCTAGACCTGCGACACTCCAGTTCTGTAAGTGTTGAGCTGTGTGCTGGGACAGCATGCATGACTGTTTCAACCTTAGACCCACTCCATAGAGGGCCTTCAATTCCTAACCTTCGTCCTGATAAGGGAAGAGCTTCAGGAGATGTTTAGTGACTTTCTGAGTCAGGAGGCTACTGTTCGATTGCCGTCTCTCAAATGGGTGTGCTGGGAAACCCAAGACAGAGCAGACTTCGTCGGGTAAAAGCCACAATAGTACCCAAGGTGAGACAAATTGGGATATTACTGGGGAAGTGGTTCAACAAAACCCTCCAATGTTATAGCTCCTATGATTGGGAATGCAGGGCTGCTAGTGACCTGATAGGCTGCCCAGGGGCTCAGTACCTGGATTCTATCAGGACATAGCCATGTCCCCTTTTGGAGGTCTGAATGTGGAGATGTGTGTACACCAGGCAGACTGAACTCTGAGTGACACAGGTCACTCAGGATATTATCCTAGGATATTACTTCATCTTCCTGAAACAGTTTTATGTCCCTTAGACATTTCAGAGGGACCATGCATCTCTAGTCAATGAAAGACATCTGTGGCATTTTCTGCCTCTAAATTAAAAAAAAAAAATCTTCCCTTCAACTTCAAACAAAAACCTGGTTATGGTATAAAAAAATTTCTAGATTAAAAAACGTCTATAAATTCCCTAACATGAAGAATAGAAACACAAACAGCTTGCCCACACATTTGTGAACACTCAGAAACCACTGTTGTCTGAATCTTAGTTTCATCAGCTTTTTCTCATACACTTAAATTACTTTCTCATGAGACGTTTTCTGAATTGTCGGAGCTAATGGGAATTCCTACACTGCACACTATTTAATTTTAAGGTTTTTCTGTCTAATTTATTACCAACTACAAATTTCATTTTGCCAGGGAAAAATCAATTTGTTTGTTTCATGTTGAAAGTAGTTTTTCAAGTAAATTCTGAAGGTATACTTATCAAGCCCTCTTATCTCTCATTAAACTAATGCTTTCAAGCGTAATTAAGAAGAGGCTGGAGAGCTAAGTGTATTGTAATTCTGTGACATTAAAGAAGACATATCAAAATGATTTTACAATCATATCATTACATCAAGCTCTACTGTGACTGCAATAGTATTATAACCATAATTAATTAGCTGTGGTACAAATGACTAATAAATCTTTAGAAATTAAATGCCTAATTTTTCAAAACCATATGTCTTTGTAAATTGATTATTTGGAATTTAGAGGCTTTTTAATTAGGAAGAAATTTATGCAATGCCCTATGTAATAATTAGGAATCAGCTTTTCTGTAATATTATTGAACATCAGCAAAAAATTAAATCTTTGGAAAATAGTCTGGGTTAATTATAGTATTTCATTGTCAAAAACAACACATATGTAAAGCTTAAGAGGCTAATGTGGCCTTTCCATTTCTCTAACTTCCAGTTTTAGTCTTTCCCTGCTGAACTGTCAATGCAATGGGATTCAGAACTAAATGGGGAAGGGATGGCATCCCCAGGGATGAGAGTCTTTCAGATTATTTCACTGTTGATTTTCCCTTCACTGTTCTAGGCTACACACTTAACACTCATTTCCTATCCCTAAAGGCAGTGCAGGGCAGGGTGTGGGGTTTCTAAGAACTGCCTTAATTTTCAGCAATTATTTTGACATAAAACACAAAGGCTCCTTTGTCAGGAAGGAGAGGACATCATTTGGAGTTGAATGAAGACATTGCTGAAGATTTCATCCTGTGTGTGATCAAAAGACCCCAAGACAGGGAGAGATCTGAAGGTGAGCCACTGGGAACTACCAGACCTGAGGAGTGCAGCCTTCAAAGCCAAGGCCCTCCTGTAGCAGGAAGAGTGGTGGGAAGTCTCCTGAGATATTCCTTGTTCCTGCCTACTCTGGGGAAATGTTGAAGATGCTTCAAATGAAAGAGGAACGCCCTTAGAACCAGGCAGAGAGGTTGCAACCAATCTGGAAGTAGACCAAGTCTCCTCGCTTCAGCTCCCATGTTTTGGGGCTCTGTGGCCCCAGGTGATCTTGAAATGAGGCCAACTTTTCAAACTATCCAGGAAGCAGAATTCCTCCTTGCTAGCCCCATGAGTCATCCCTGTTTCCCCCTGTTAGGTCTCCTTTGAGTGCCAGCTGGCCCTTTATCTGAAGGACTTCCAGCATACCTGTCATACTCCTGGGCACGTGATGCCCAGGGACACTTGGTCTTGAATTTTTTTGTTGCTTACAGGAGAAGGGAGGAGCAACCACATCACCTGGTTCCCCTGCTGCAGAGAGCAGAATCAACATGAATCTGCATCTAGAGGAAGAATTGTGTATAATTATTTTGAGAGCTCTGGCCTGATAGTGCAGAGCCAGTATGGACAGCCATTTTACTATAGACAGATGCAGCACCAAGCACATTGTGAACAGTGAACAGTCAGTAGCCCAAGGGCATGACACCCCAGGGGAGGGTGGTGAAGAGTCTCCTGGGAGCATAGTAGCAGGAAGGAGCCCAAAGCAGGCTGCTGACAGACCTCAGAGGCGAGCACAGATCTTTTTCCAAGGATCCTTGGAAAATGGCTTCAGTTTTTGAATTTTAAATTCAATAGACAAATTCGCCGGCTGACTCCGGGAAGGTCTTGTTGGAAGCCAGGGGTGCTGCCCGCGTCCGGGATGTCTTTGCAGTCTGCAGGGAAGGGGCTTGCACATCCTCTCAAAGGTTCAGCCTCTGCCTCACAGCCAGGAAACAAGCCCTCTGAGAGCTACTGTGTGCTCTTTAACTGCCCAGGGCTCCTGCCTGCCATCAGGGTAGTCCCTCCTCTCCAGTGGTCTGTGCTAGTGCCCTCTCTCACTGCCTGGTTGACCTTTCTGGTCTCTCACTGGAGCAGCTGTTCCCCACCCCCACCCGCATTTCACTTTTCCTTACTTCATTTTCCCTACTCCTGCCCCCGCATGCCTCTTGATTTCCCTGTCAGGGTCCATCAAAGGCTGCAGATGCAGGAAAGATAGAGACATAGTTGGATACGCAACTGACTTTTCGTTCTCTTTAAATTTTATGGATGAACAGAATTTGGCTAGCTGTTCTTGTGCCCCGAAAAAGGCGAGGCCGTTCTCTTTTCTGGAGAGAATACAGACAGGTTCTTGCAGAAGCTACAAGTCAATAGTGCCAAATATATCTCACGTCAGCCCACCTCCTGCCGCTGCAGGCTCCCAGTGAAGAAAAGAACACGCTGGAGCAGGGAGGCATGTCAGCTCGGTGCTGGAGAAAAGTCGCAGTGGTGTGGGTGTGACTACAGAGCTGGCCTTGTGCGGCTAAAGGCGGCAGCTAAGGGACACCCTGACACCCTGCCAAACGACAACGGACTGCTGCCACCCACACTCCTCATTTTTAAACACAGAAGCTGAGAGTCCAGTTCAGACATTGTTAACACAAGGCCCATTGGACATAGAGGACGTTTTTGTTCGTCTGCCGATGGGCTCCCGCTGTACCCTGTAGGTTAACATGAGTAATAGGAAATAAAGTTTGCTAGCTCACTCACTTGCTGGTGTTGCTGATGCTTTCTGTCTGTCTGTCTGTCTGTCTCTCTCATACACACACACACACACACACACATACACATGCATACACACACACACACACACACACACACACACACACACATATATCCCTTCTCACATCACACCAACTCACTGTGTGTCTGTATGGTGTATATGCATATATACATATAGGAGAGAGCAAGCGAGCGCACACCAGAGTGTGTGTAACTGGACTGTCTATTTTGGTAATAACCAGGCAACTGATTGCACCTGCTATGCAGTCATGAGAGTCTATGTCCCGGCACTTTTGGAATCTTTCCATGCTGTTTCCATCTTGTTTCCCTCAAAGGCCCTGCACTAGAGGATTCATCCCCAGCCAGGATGATATTGGGGACTTGATGGGACCTTAAAGAGGTGGAACCTACTAAAGGCTTTGGAGTGGGAGTACATCCTTGAGGGGGATTATGGGGTGCTGGCCCCTTCCATTTTTTTGCTTCCCAGCCATACGTTAAGTGTCTGGCTCTACTGTGCATTCTCACCGCGGGGGTGTACTGCCTTGCAGCAGCCCAGAGTCACGAGGCCAATTCACCATGAACTGCACCCTGCAGGTCCTGAAGTAACCATTTGCAGTACATGAATCTCAGGTAGTTTTCCACCCTGGTGGATGGAGGAGTGCCCCTTTCAGGAGGAGTGTGGGTTAGGCAGTGAGGTCTGTGGGCATGATCTATACAGCAGTGTCTATGTCCTGAAGAACTTCAGGCAAGTCACAAGGCCTTGGCCATGTCTGTTCCATGTGGAGACATGCCACATGGATGTTGCTTGTTAAATGCATTGAGGAAACCCAGTCGACACTTGCTGCTGACAGATTGGAGGAGTCCCCGAAGAGACATGGACCAGAGGATCTATAGGCAGGCCCCATGAAAGCCTCGTATAAGAACACCAAGGACACACAGATGGGGACCTTTGTTCACAACTGCTCTCCTGTGAAGGTGTTTCCGCTGTAGTGAATGTGTTCGTGTATTGATAGGTGGACTGGCTGTTTCATGATCCTGGGTGGGCATGTGTGAGGGGAAGGCACATCTCAAAGTTTCTACTTCATCAAGTCTGGTACCAACTTGAGTAACTCATACACATGAAGATAACAGTTGCAGAATGCATAGATCACACTGTTCTAAGAACCTGGATATATATACATACATACATACATATATATATATATATATATACATACATATATATATATATATATATATATATATATATATATATATATACTAACTCCCTGAATCCTCACAACCACCTTTTGAGAGTTATATTATTATCGCTATTGTCATGGGGCTCAGAAATTAACTTTCCTAAGATCTAAGGTCTAGCAGACTGGTGTCTGAGTGTGGGGACATAAACTAGTAGGGCCACTGAGCTGCACTGCCTCTGTTCACAATCCCTTTCTATTTCAATGTTATCCTCACGGGGGTGGGGAGGACAGCACCCCTTTAAAGAGGAGTGTCCTTTCAGAAGTCTGACACCAAACTACCTGTAGGCTGCTGGACATCAGCCTTGGGTCATTTGACACAGTAAAATGACAAGCATACACAGCTTCTCATCTGCCTATACCATACCAGGAGTGTTCGTGACTTGATAATTATAATTTTACATGGGATGTGGACAGACCTAACCCAGAAAAAGGGTGAGAGGAGGAACTGTGAGCGAAAGAAGATAAACAGAAAACAGGAATAAAGCAGCAGGAAGAAAGGAGAAGTAACCAGACGAAAAGGTCCAGGTAGCAAACAAGAAGCATGAAGATTATATAGGAGAAGGAACCTGAACACTGAACATGCAGGAGAGAAAAAGCAATCTCTGGTACATACACTAAGAGAACAGGAGTGCAAAATCTAAGATAAAACCAGCTAAGAGGAGGCAATCCAGAGCATAACCGGGCAAGTCTCCTAGGGGAGGGAGACCAAAGATGCTATTAATTGAATTCAGGGCACGGTTTTTATTACTACACTTGAGCTACATCAACATTGTTCTTTGTTTTCAGGAAACTTTGCAATCTTCTAAAATACAGGAAATGCCGTTTGGTTTTGTCCCAGCTCTGGCCACTCAATTCCTGCTTGCTTGTTTATTTTTTCTTGAGCAAAAGAAGTTTCACTAATGGTTGGCATGTGGAATAAATCTTCCAGAGGAGAGACAGGGAAATAGCTCAGGAGGAAGGAAGGATTCATTGTGACACCAGCCGGGTCAGGGAAATGGCCACGTAGCTGCATTCCTGAGAGAGCCGGCCTGCAAAGAACTCCACTGGGTTCAGACTGCTTGCTTTGCCCTGGGACTGAGTGGGGGGTCACGCTGGAGGCCAGCCACAGGGCCTGGGACTTGGAGTGTTCTGTTTTAGATTAAGAGCTGGGTTCACCAAAGGGGTACAGTGTTGGGAGGAGCAGGGACATGTCTGCTTTTCTGGGACCTTGCTGGAAGTGGTCTGTTCCATTGAATGAGGGGCAAATGGTGTGTGTATGCAGGTTGTGGGTAGGGGCACCCACCTTACCTTCATCCCTGTCTCAGTAGTTAGGGTCTTTTCTTTATAGTTCTGATGTTATGGAATAAGAAGCGCAGGGGCTTAATGATATGCTTTCAAAATTTATTTTCTTACTCAAGAGTACGCAGGCCTTTGTTTTTGAGAAAGGGTCTTGTTAGGGAGCCTGAACTGGCCTCAAAAGTCTTAGCATCCTAAGTGCTGAGATCATAGACATTCACCACCTTAAACACCTTTCAAGTAGTTCTCATTCCTGCATCCTGTGAGAATCTGTACTTTCATCCTAGAGGGCAGCTATGTGTGACATCATATCACAATATTCTATGGAATCCGAGACACTCATGAATGTAACTTAGAAGCAGTTGCTTCATGTGGTCACACACACCTTTAATTCCAGTTTTTTTGGAAGCTGAGACAGGATTGCTGCATCTTTTGAGGCTACCCTGGGCCACTCAGCAAGTTTCAGGCCATTTTGAGTTATTATGAAGTCTTGTCTCCATAAAGAAAGAAAGCACCTTTACTTTATGTGCTACTAAGAAAGAAAAGCCGGGCTGCTAAATTAGACAGGCCATTAGCAAGGAGATTCATCTTGATTCGGGAAACATTATAATGTTAACAGCATCATCTTGGACCGTGAAACATGCCATCTCTTCTGTCCAGGCTTCAATGCCTGGAGAGGAGTGACTGTGTTCCCTTCCCTCACCTCTGAAGTCACTCCAATGCAAACAGCCTTTTGTACTTTCCCGAGCTAGCGTGCTAACAACTGAGCAAACGGAACTAGAGACTGCTGGGTCATTCAGTTGCTCGGACAGCATATTATATTCATTTTGCACTTAACGTTTCCCAGACAATTCAGCTACTAGGCTGGTATGGAATTGCATTCCTACTCGATAGCATTTACCCCAAGTGACATCATCTGAAGGCCCCGTAGTCAAATCAGCAGGATCATGCCTCTGGAAGGTGAACATAGGCCTCAGTTAGTCTGCTTTTAATAGTTCCATGCTCAGGAAACATGAGGAAAAAGAAAGGCACAGGCTCCCAGTTCCCACTCTGGCTCCCGGGGAAGCCGGGCACCTGACCGGAAAATAATGAATGTGTCCTTGCCCCATCTGCTCTGGCATGGGGTCCCCTATTTTATCTCTGCGGCTGCTACCTGTCACTGGGTGGTGCTTGGCGCCGACAGTGGGGCGTTTGAACACACCAAGACTATCTAAACAGACCATTAAGTGGTAGTAAAGCAAGACCAGTGAATGACAGGCCAATAAATCTCCAGCAACTTACATCTCCTGCACAGAGCTGGCCGCTGCGTGTCACTGTGTTTACATAAAATCGATTTTACAAGCAATCTTAAATAATTAGGGAGGCTACCATCATCCCGAGATAGTCTATGTTCAGTGGAGTGCCTTCAGCATCAATCTCATTGATTTCTTTTGTTGCTATTCCATGTGGGTTCCTTCCTCTCAAGCTGCTCTCTTCTCTGATAGCTTCTTTATGAACAACTGGATCCCTGCTTTATGAGGAACCGAGCGACACATCCTTATCAGTATTTTACAGATGAGAGACCTTGACATTCCCTATGAGCCCGGTCTTCGTGAAGGTCTGTTTTCTATGTATTTTCCTTGAGTTCTCTCATGGCCAGCCCTTGAAACATTTGGGGAACAGATAAGTTGGGGGAAGGGCAGGCACCAACATATACTAAAAACCAAAGTTGGAGATCAAAAGTGAAAAACATACTGCTTTTTGTGACAGCAAAGAATATTTGGTATAAATTCCTCTTTCAAGCCTTGAGCCTTCTTAGTGCCTGTTGCCTGTTACAAAGCTTAAATAAAACAGTTCCCTTTTCCATACCACATACCCATTCATGATTTGGCACACAGCACTGGATGAAGGCAACCATTTCATTGATAAAAACTCTCCTCTAGGGAATCCTGTGCTTGCGATTCATAAGCCAGCATACCTCCCACTTGACCTGGCCACCAGGTAGAAGGGAGCCACTCCCCTGGTGGCTATAGTGTGGTAAATCTGTACTTGCCACTGGATGCTGAGGGCTCCGTTTGTTCCCTAAAGTGCTTCCATAAACCGCCCTTCTGCCAGCCATCTGCAACAGGTTCTCAGGCCTTTGTGACGAAGCCTTGCTGCTGCAGCATGGTGATTTTGCAAATTCAAATAAAGCTGACTTTAATTGTTGCTGTAAGGATCCAGTGCTTTGCAGCTGTGTCTTCTGTGGACGGGAACATGTCACACTGGTGGTTGATGGGCCAGAGCTTGGGTTCTTTTAATCTGCCACATTCCAGCACCCATGCATTTGTGCTCAACAATTTTTTTGAATTAAAAACAATTGTGACTTGGAAAAAGTTGTGAGCAGCAATGTGAAAAAAAAATCTAAGATTCCTAGATATGAAATGTGTGTGGGTGCTGCTTGGCTACTGATGAGCTGCATGACCAGGCTATGCACTGGACCCTATGGCCTCATTGGCCCTGGTGAAAACGGGTATTCTGGGTTAAGTTTAGGTTCTAAAACCATTTTTTTTGCGTGTGTGTATGCACGTTGCATATGTGTGAATACAGTGCATTTGAGGGTGCACATGCATGTGTGTATGTGTATGTGGAGGTCTGAGGTTGATGCTGGATGTTTCCTCCATTGCTTTCCACTGTGTGCATTCAGACAGGGTCTCTCACTGAACTTGGAGCTGGCCATTTTGGCTAGTCTGGTGAGCCAGCTTGTTCTAGAGAGTCCTAGTCTCAACTACCTGCTTGCTGAGATTACAGTGGGCCACCATACTCACCAGGCCTCTGTGTAAGTGTTGGGGATCAGAACAAAAGTCCGTTCTCTTGCACGACAAGCTGAGCCATTTCTCCAGCTGTGGCTCTAAATGACTACCATGATTTTTCCCATGGATGGCTCTAAATTTTCTTGGATGTTCTTATCTGGGAAAGATGGTCTGATGTGTAAATGTCTCCTTTATTCTACAATCCCTACTAGACATTTCTGTAAACCTCCTCAAAGATTTCTCTCATTAGTCACCATTTTTAATTAAAGGAACCACTATAAAGACGCGCTAATAAACTCTGGGTGGTTGTTTCGATCCTGCTAGGGAGATCTATTTCTCATCACTGTACTTCAAATAATTCCTATAAAGAACACTTGGCCCACCCCAGGCATGCCTGGTGGTGGGATTGCTCCTCCTGTGAGGACCATCTTACATGACCCTCTCAGTCTTCTGTCTGTGTTTCTCTCCTGTCCCTGCAAAAGCCAGTCTAGGTAATGTCTTGTCATGTTCCTTTTTCAGTATGGTTGGCCTTTAGTCAAACAGGCAGAACCTGGAAGGATTAGACAGTCCAGCAGTGCCTGCTCCTTCACCACTGGTAATTACTTGGAGCATGTCTGAGCAGAGGCTGTCACTCACACAGTGTACTATTTGTCTAAACATCTGCAGGTCACATTACTCCTCTACAAGCCAGTGAGAGAAAAAGAAAACCCGAGTGTTACTAATGACTTCTTCAGAATCCCTCAGCGCGCGCGCACGCGCGCGCACACACACACACACACACACACACACACACACTTAAATACACAAACACACTAACACACACTCACATGCATACATATGCATATAAACACACATCCACACCTCATACAGATACACATACATACATGTATACATACACACATACAAACTTCTCACCCAGATCTCCCTTCCACTGTGACCAGGCTGTCTCTAAAGTCTTTTGGTATATAGTTTCCATTTTTGGTTTCCCACTTCCCTTCTAACATAGGCAGAAAAGACAGTCAAACCTGAATTTCCCCTTTCTTAGCAGGAAATGACAATCACAGGGCATCCACAGTGAGCCCCTGGTACCATGTCCAAACCACCTGACACCCAGACCTTTCTAACATGCCGTAGACAAACATGGGCTTGCTGAACCCAGAGTCTTGTCACTGTGCCTTTGTTTTTCCTCATCAGCCTACCACATGGCGTGTGTGTGTGTGTGTGAGGGAGGGCACTATGTGTATAGGGATGTACATGGATTGTGTACGTGCTTAAGCATGCATGTGTGTTGTATGAATGTATGTGTTTGGGGGAAAAAAGTGCAAGTGCCCATTAGGTCAGATGGAAAGAGAAGGGATGTGATTTCCTGCCCTCCACAGCAGTCACAGAGATGGGAAGTTTATGGGGAGGTGCCCTTTACACATCTGTCTTTAAAAGTCTGTTTCTACAACAAATCAAGTGCTGGGAACAGAAAGTTCATGGTTGGCTCTCGTAGGAGGACCTCCGCATCCGTGGGCTAGAGGAGATCATAGAGCCATATCAAGTGGGGATGCTCCTGGGTCCTGGAGCCCAGTGATTCCAGGAAGTCTCCTTGTACTGTACTACACATGAATACCAGCTGTTATTGTGAGACAAACTGCACAGTGACTATGGACTAGACAAACCCCCCCAAACACGATGGGGTCCCTACTGTGTATCAGGCGTTAGGTGTTGCCCTGGGAAGTTGACAGTGAGCTCGGAGGAGGGAGCTAAATAGTAGGATACCCAAGACGGAGAGGGCAAAGTTCCAAGCCACGCAGCCAGCTCTACACTGGCGATCCACAGCTCCAGAGGGGGTTTGCTTCACAGACACAATGCGGTATTACACCTGCAGTAAAGTAATCCTCCGTGAGCTAAGGTTTACGGAGCACTCCCTGCGGGCCAGGCCTGGTTTTAAGAGCTCTACACAGATTAGCTCATTTATTCTTCATTAATCCTGAAGAGGTATATGTAACATTATCCTCATTTCATAGCTGAGGAAATTAAACCATTGGGAGACTCACAAAGCTATCCAGGCTACAGAGCTCAAAAAGGGCAGGCGAAGCCTGGGATCCTGGGAGTCTGGCTTCAGAAGCCCAGCTTTTAATCATTCCCTCTCAGAAAAATGGCCGTGTTGATCTTAGCCAACTACAACTCATTCTTTTCATGGTCCACATCTCTCAGGAAATACCTGCATGTATTTATAAGGAGGATTCAGAAGAGAGTGAGGCATGGATTCTCTTAATACATGATCATCTGTTAGTGAGGAGAGACATGAAATCCAGCCCCAGGAAGGGTCCAAGTTAGCCTCAAGCCAATGGCTTATTTCATATGCATTATTTATGTTATATGCTGTCTTAGTTATGGTTTCCATTGCTGTGAAGACATACCATAACCACAGCAACTCTTATAAAGGAAAATGTTTACTTGTGATGGCTTACAGTTCAGAGGTTTAGTCCATTATCATCATGATGGGACATAGTGGCACACAGGCAGACATGGTGCAGGAGAAGGAGTGGAGAGTTCTCCATCTTGATCTGAAGTCAATAGGAAGTGGACTGTGATACTGGGAGAAGCTTGAGCGTAGGAGAGCTAAAAACCTACCTGCGTACTGACACACTTTGTCCAACAAGGCCACACCTACTCCATCAAGGCCACACCTCCTAATAGTGCCACTCCCTTTGGAGGCCATTTTTTTCAAACCATCACACACGCATTAGTCATGTTTAGTTCATTTATCCCTCAAAATGGTAAAATGGTGCTTCACTCTGACATTCAGTCCCTGGATCAAGGACATCACCATGCAGTCCATCACTCTGTTTCTGTGGTATTTTCTAGTAAGTTGGTGTGGTGGTTTGAATAAGAATGGCCCTCATTGGCTCATTTGTTTGAAACCTTAGTCACCAGGAAGTGGGACTGTTGGATAGGATTAGAAGGATTAGAAGGTGTGGACTTGTTGAAGAAAGTGTGTTACTGGCTTTGAGGTTTTAAGAGCCCATGCCAGACCTAGTCTTTATCTCTGCCTGCAGATCAGGATGTAGCTCTCAACTACTTCTCCAGCACTCTGCCTGCCATGTCTCCTGCCATGCCCATGGCCATGATGATAAGGGACCTCTGAAACTGGAAGCAAGCCCCAATTAAATTCTTTCTCTTATAAGAGGTGCCTTGGTCATGGTTTCTCTTCGCAGCAATAGAACAGTGACTAAGACAGATGGTAACTTGGGTCTTAAAGCAATCACACCCAGTACAGGAATTCTATACAGAGTCCATGACTGTGATAATGCCTACGGAACCCAGTATTTCAAGACACAAATGGACCCTCATTATGAGGTAATTTATCTGCAATAACAGGGGTAGGGATGAAATAGCACTAGCTACCTTTTACCTGGAGGATCCTTGCTTTCTTGCTTTCTTTGAGGGTTATAACTTTTCAAAGGAGGGGATGCTGATGTAGGCTAACCCCTCAGATTTTACTTCCTACCCAGCAGATCTCCTTTAATATAGTCTTGGTGGCCAAGAAAGTGCAGTGATGCATGTTCACTGTTTTCTGGCAATCTGCTTTATTTCTCTCAGCTGAGTTTTCAACAAAGGCCATTCTCGGTCTGATAGATAATCAGAGCATTCTGCACCATATAAAAGGTTGTGGGCTTCAGGGAAAACACCAGGTAAAAACAAAGATGCATAAAATAATCTCGGAACTCTACCGGTTTTTATGGAGATGGTCCTGTAGCTCTTTGTAGTTGAGACTAGAACAGATACATGGCATAGCTACTGTTCTTCTGAGTACCTAGGTAGAACCCTATGCAGAATCCATCCCTCCAGGGTCCGTGTAGGCATCGGCATCTGCTCTTTCCTCTCCAGGTCTATTTTGTGCTCTTCATCTATCCCAAAGGCTAACATTTCCTTAGATCATATGAAAGGGAGACTGAGGCCGAGAGATCTTTATTCTTACAGCCCTGTCCCAGGTTTGGGCAGCAGGTGGACAGTGTTAAGCTATTGAAGGCCACTGGTTTCTGTGGGGTTGCTTTCCTAGAAACACTCTAGTATGCACTAACCTCCTTTCAGCTCTGGGTGCTAGGCATGCCAATGAAGGTCTGTGGTTACCAGTATCAGAATGGCTCCTCATCTCTTGATCTTTTACAACCCTATACATACTTTTAGGCTCCCTGCAATCTGCCCATTTTTCCCTGCTGGGAATTTACATGGTACAACATCCTGTCCCAGGACTTAATATTCTCCATGCTTGGATCATTTCCTCTGGTCTGTGTGCAGGGTTCTGCTCTCTAGAAGCTGACTGTAATTGTTAATCTTGATTGACAACTTAGTGGGATTTAGAACCACCATAGAAACACAACTCTGGGCTTGTCTGTGAGGGGTTATCTAGATGAGGCTAATCAAGATGGGAAGACCCACGTTAAATGCTGGTGGTTCTATTCTATAGGCTGGGACCCCAGACTGAGGAAAAGGGAGAAAGAGAGCTGAGTGCAAGCATCATTTGCTCTCTGATTCTTTTGAAATATTACTTACTCATTCATTATTTTTGTGCATGCACACGTGCATGCGCATGCTCACGGGTGCATGCTTGTCACAGATTCTGTGTGGTGATCAAAGGACAGCTTTGTTGAGCTCATTCCCTCCTCTCACCTTTATAGAAGTTACAGAGTGGAACTCATGATGTCAGGCTGATGAAGCAATCCCCTAAGCTGTTCCCCACTCTCTGATTCTTAAGACAGAATGTGACTGGCTGCCTCATGTCTTAGATCAGCATGACTTCCTCACCATGCTGGAAGTACACTCAAACTGTGAGCCACATTAAATTCTCCCTTCCTTAAACTGCTTCCTGCAGGATATTTTATCACAGTAATGAGAAAAGTGGTCAATACCTTGATCAAGCCCCTGGCTTCTGCATCCAGCTGTGACCCCCAGCCCTCGTACACTCTTCTTGGGGAATAAGTAGGATTCCAGTTTAATCACGACTTTGGTTCATGGTGGCTTGAAGTATCAAAACAGACCTAATATTCTCATGGGATGCCACGTGTCCCTCCCTTTGTTTTTCTTCTGGAAATGTATTATACAGTGGCTCACACATGCACACTCCAGTAAGGCATTGTTCTGGTTTCTCATCTGGAAGCCACGTTGATATTCTTTTCCTGCCAACTAGCTGCCCATCACCAAGGACTGGATGTCAAGTCAAGACAACAACTTCTTTCTCTGTCTGTTAATAGTAGAAGTTACTGGTTCGTGTCCCACCAATCACTGGCTCACACGGTTGGAAGGGACCATGTGAGGTACTCAGTCAATTTTCTGACACAGATAATTGAAACTGTTTTATTTTAATTATCTAAGGAGAACACCCTAATAGAGATGCCAAGTTATGAAACAATTCTCTCTGTAGAGCGTTGGGCTCCTGACTTACACACTGAATTTCATAGCTAAAAATAATCAACTGAGCAGAAAACATCCAGGATCTCTCAGAAAGAATGCATTATTTATCATTCATCACTCCTCCCCCCCTTTTTTTTTTTTTAAAAAAAAAAAAAGGACTATCTTTTTCCTTAGCTAAACCTGGCCTCAAACTTGCAATCTTCCTGCTTTAGCCTTCTGCATATGGGATCATTCCTTGTTTTTCTAGCTCAGTGAAATCATCTCAGAAGTGCAAAGGTCTGCTCTGAACTTCATAATGTTCCTCATTGTCCAGCACATCCTCTTCCTTGACTTCCCATATCCTTTTTATCCATTCAGTCACACTCATATTCATAGTCTCAGTCTGTCTTTCTGTCTGTCTGTCTGCCTATTTGTCTCTGAAATCTCACCTGGACTACAACTTTAAATTCTGCTTATACAACAAACACTCCAAAACCTCTATCCTTAGTCCTCTAAGTCCAGGCTTCACTATGAGGCTGAGCATCTTCCTTAGAATTCTGGCTGATTTTCACACACCACCAGGGTAGATCACGTGACTCTCCTTTTTACTCTGTGGCCTGCACCCAGGCTTGCTTCTCTCTGTTTTCTCCAATGTTCACCAAGTTGCATAGGTGACAGGCCTTGGAATCTCAGTTCTTCCAGCCGTCACTCAGTCCTGCGAGTCCAATCCCAACACACATTCCACATCAACCCAGTTCAGTCACTCCATAACAGAAAACTGCCATTTTCTCTTGTCTGGCATACACCACAGCTTCCTAATTTATGTTTCCTCTTCCATTATGATCTGCTTGATAAACATCTGGCAGAACCACAGAATGAGTATTGAAATCCACGGTTTACATCTCAGGTAATTTTGTACCCAAGGCATCACCAGGTGATCTTTGGAGGTGTTTCTATTGGACACAACTGTAGAGAATTGAGGACATGACATCTTCCTTAGGCCCCTGCTGCAAGACCCCATGGTGGAAGCCCAGATCCACTCTCCCGAGACTGAGGAACTGTCTTCCCAACTTTCCAACTTCCAGAAACAGGAAAAGCAAATTGTTCTTCATAAGGGACATAGCTTGTGGCATTCTGTGTCAGTACCACAAGTGATAGAAGGAAGATGTTATCCTTAGAGGCTTGGAAGGAGTATCAACCTGCTAGATTTGGGGTTTTCCTACCCAGGAACTGTAAGAGAATCCAATTCTGTTGTTTCAGAACACCGAGCCTGGGGTGATTTGTCATGGCAGCTGCAGAAAACTAACGTAAGCTCCTGGGCCCCTGCTCCACTGGCCAGGGTCTCCTTTCTCCTGGGCCCCTGCTCCACTGTCCACTGTCTCCTTTCTCCTGGGCTCCTGCTCCACTGTCCACTGTCTCCTTTCTCCTGGGCCCCTGCTCCACTGTCCACTGTCTCCTTTCTCCTGGGCCCCTGCTCCACTGTCCACTGTCTCCTTTCTCCTGGGCCCCTGCTCCACTGTCCACTGTCTCCTTTCTCCTGGGCCCCTGCTCCACTGTCCACTGTCTCCTTTCTCCTGGGCCCCTGCTCCACTGTCCACTGTCGTCTCCTTTCTCCTGGGCTCGTGCTCATATTGGCCAGGGTCTCCTTTCTCCTGGGCTCCTGCTCCACTGTCCACTCCTTTCTCCTGGGCTCCTGCTCCACTGTCCACTCCTTTCTCCTGGGCTCCTGCTCCACTGTCCACTCCTTTCTCCTGGGCTCCTGCTCCACTGGCCACTGTCTCGTTTCTCCTGGGCTCCTGCTCCACTGTCCACTGTCTCCTTTCTCCTGGGCTCCTGCTCATATTGGCCAGGGTCTCCTTTCTCCTGGGCTCCTGCTCATATTGGCCAGGGTCTCCTTTCCCACCCTGTCCTCAGTCTGCAACAGCTTCCTTGGGCCACACTCTGCCCATGTTCACCGCCACCACCAAGCCTTGCTAGAGCACATGGGGTTGCTTACACTTCCCAGATGCTCTGTCTCTTTATTTTAGTAGGCCTTTGATGGCCCTGGCCTCTATTCATTTTTAACCTACTTATGTCAGGAGTCTTCTCCTCCCATTTCTTGTATATACGTTTTCTCTGAGGTTGTAACATTCCATCCTGTGGGAAGCTCATTAAGACAGGAAGTAAACAACTTAGTCATAGGAAGTCACTGAAACTGACCAATTCACTAGGCTCCTCCTTCCCCAACATTTTAAAAGCAAAAAAGACTGCTTAGAGTCTCTCAAGCCAGCTGAGCTGCTTGGAAGAACGGTGACTGAGAAGCATGGGAGAAACAGAGAGCAGCCAAGGGGTCTGGAAGAAGCAAAGGAGGGACAAGCTGCCTCCAAGGGAGTCAGACGCCTCAGCTGCCTCCAAGGGGGTCAGACGCCTCAGCTGCCTCCAAGGGGGTCAGACGCCTCAGCTGCCAGGAAAGGACACACTTCAGCCCGTTGACCTGCCTGCAGGCCGCGCAGTGTGTTTCAGGTTCCCAGCTTTATGCGTTGTCACCCATGCCGGGGTGGGCTTTGGTGATACAGCTGGCCTTGGGTCAGCTCTGCTCCTATAAGTGACCCCTACAGTCCTCTGAGGAGCCCCATAAACTCATCGGTTCACAGAGCTGGGCTTTGGTGGTGTACATACTTTGGCCTGCCATCAGTTCCCTGTCTGGGGTGAGGAGATGTCTGTGCATATCCCCCCAGGAATGTAACATCATTTCCAGACCCGACTGGGCTTCCTGTTTCCTACGTCTATATTAAGGCACTCTGTCGGGGACACAGAGCTCCTTCCTCCCACAGCTTGTAGTTATAGCTGTCTCTTCAAACAGCCTTTCCTATGCTCCTGTATTTTGATGATCTCTACTAAGTATAAAGTCTTTCACAAATACAATAGTCTTATTTGAAAAGAAGATTATAGATAATAACCTTCTAAATCTCTTAAAGTGACCTTTTAACACCCCATCCTGTTCCCCATTCCATAGGGGTGACATATTTTTCAAGACACTTTATCTATAAAAGTAAATCTTAGAAAACATGCAGTATTTTATGTATGCTTAAATATATATGTACATACCCATGTATATAAATACATAAAACACGCATGTATACACTCTATATGTATGTATAATATGTATTAGCTTTCTAGTAACTATAACTAATACATACAATTATCAGTTTATAAAGGAGCAAAGGTTATTTTAGGCTCAGGGTTTTGGAACTGTCAGTTTATCATAAGTGGTTTTGCTGCTTTGGGACTGTGGCAGAGATAACATATTTTAGCAGTTTTGTGTGGCAAAGTCATTGCTTCATGGCCAAGACACATAAGAGGAAGAGAACAGAGCTCTACTTACCACTCACCCTCACCCCCCACACCAGCCAGTGACCTAAAATAACTTACTAGATCCCAGCTCTTAGAGGTTTCAGGGCTGAGGACCAAGCCTTCAACACAAAATAGAGTACAGTGAGTGCTCCTCTCTCTGGGGCCCTTAACCTGGTCCCTTTACCAAAAGTTGAACATCTAGGCCGTGAACAACTTAACAAAATTACAAAGGAGGTGGATGTGAGCATCCTGCATCAGCTTGCTTACAGCAACAGAAACCATTGTTACAGTCGATGCAAAGTCATCAAAATGGCATTTCCAGAGGCGGGATGGGAGATGGAAACGGGTCTTTAAAGCCGTAAGATATCTACAGGACGTAGGAACTGTGACTGTCTGTACCCTGGTTTCCACTACTTTGTCTCACAGCCCGGTCCATAGCCATCAGGGGAGGGGTGCTGAAGGGACACAGAATCCTCTCTGCTAACAGACCATTCCTTCCAGAGGAAGTGCATTGGGTGTTGCTGAGTGGTCCCTTGCCACCTCCAGCCCTGGGAAATATGTGGCAGATGTCATTTAAAATACAAGGAGCACGCCTAAACATCCAGTCTCCATTAGAAAGGGCTAAGGCACCCCTCTTTTAGGGGGAACTCCTAGGAGGAACTCCTCTTCAAAGGGAGATCATCTTTAGAGATGCTCCTCTGTTAGAAGGGGCTCCTTTTCAGGAACTGTTCATTTTCTGGGGCAACTCATCTCTGAGGGCAGCTTCCAGGGTGACCTCATCTTCTGAGGGGTGCTCATCACCTACATTTCTTTATGCCCTTCTGCTTGTTGCTATAATCATAAGGATTCTGGACAGAAAAAACAGAAATGGCTAAGTTTGGGCTAATTATATGTTCCTTATTTGCATTCATTTGTTCACCTCAGAAGATAAAATGAACGAATGCCTGCAAATGCAAGAATGGCACATAGGAAATGTCACTCAAGCCTGTTGGAAGAACCCATTGTCTCCATCCAAGAGCAAGTTTATCTGCACTCACAGAGACCCAGCAGAGGCAGTTAGAAAAATAACTCAATCTGGAGTATTGCTTCTCAAAGAGAATGTTTGGGAAGGGGCATTTAAGCTATATTAGTTGTTCCCTGAAAATGATTTCTTTCATTGTTAGTTGCCCAACTTAAAGCTCTACCCCCCTTTTCAAAGTTCTGGTTCTCTCGTGGTGCTATCCATAGAGACCCTAAAACCCTTGTAAACAGAGCTGGCCTCTATTAACCTGATCATTGTTTCCAAGCAATTAACACTTAATTGCAGTTTCTATGCAGATACTGTTTGATCTATTTTCCTTACCTCCTATTTTTCTAAGAAAATAGTAATATCGAGAGCTGGAGGGCGAAAAGTCACTTTGTAGAGGGGGACCATGGTGCTGGGAGATAATCAGCAGTAGGTTCAAATCTTGTTTCTACTATTTATTAGCCTTGCAAATGTGTCATGGTGCTTAATGGCTTTGAGCTACACTTTTCATTTGTAAAACAGAAATAACAACATCCATATTATAAGGCTGTAGCAAGTACTAAAGAAAATAGATGTGGAGTCTTAGCATAGTCCTCCATACATCAAATAAATGTGAGGCTAGTTGTTTCTCACACCTGTGGGGAGGAAGTCTGTGGTAAATAATCTGTCCTGTGTGCTCTGCAAGGGGCTTTATGCGTCACTCTTCAGGCTGCCTGGAGTTGCAGGCGGGCCGTACCAGCAAGGTTGCCTCTTCAGTGTGTCATTTTTTTTCCTTTCTCTATCCTGAAATTGGGCACGATGGCCTCTCTCTTGGCTTCCATAGCTCTTGTAGAAATAGCTCTTCCAAGTAGGATGTGTGGGATGGCTAGCCACAGCCATGTTCTCCAGGCAGGTTGAAGTATTAACAAGAGCAGCAGCCAGACTGTTCTCTGATTTTTCCCGAAGTGAGGTGGGAGGCCTTTCTTCTCCCCTTGAGTGGAAGCATAGCGATGGCTGCTTGTAGGTAGCAGACACAGTGACATGCCCTTTCTTAAATGAAGTCACAAGGAGCTATGCTGCATCTACCTTGTTCTCTGGGACAGGTGTACTGAAGGTACCATCCAGGGGGCAGGTTGAAGTGGCTCAGTGTCTTATTGCCAAGGCTGGGTTCAAGCTTGGTGACCAATATGTTAGAAGGAGTTAGAAGGAGCAAAGTGACTCCAAATGAAATAAATAAAAAAATGCAATTAAAAAATAAGAAGTCTGACTGCTCGAGGTGTCTATGCTGTGAGAAAGTGCACAGTGCGGAGAGTGAGGTCCTGGCCACAGCCCCATCTCTGGGTCACTCTGGCCTGTGTAGGCAGACATGGAAGTGAAGAATCCTTCATGTGGTTGTGGTCTCCAGCTGCCAAGCCCATGGTAGTCCTTGGGCATTGTCAGCTGTGGCTGTGACATGACATTGTTGAATAGAGGTAATCTGTCCCTGCAGTGCTGTGTCCAGAGTCTAATCTTTTGACCTTTACCTGTAGGCTTCAGAGTGGGTCATTGTTAAGCAAGCATGAGTAAAGATACAGCTTGTACTTAGTGTGAGCAGCAGGAGATGTGGAAGCTCATTCACCTTTTATGGTGCATGGGATGTTCTAGGCAGGCGGGAAGCAGCTGAGGTGGTTTCATTTCATATGTTGCAACAAACAGGAGAAATTACAGGGCCTCTAAGTGATGGAAGCTGTCTTTAGACGGCCATCTGACTAGAACAAGGCGAGGGATGGACATTGTCACATTGGAAACTTAGAGCACATTGAGTCAAATGGGAGCGAGAATTCCACCACTGGCAGAACAGCAGAGCTGAGACGTGTTCTGAGAAGTGGAATTTGTGGAGTTTGGAAAATTTGAAGTTTTAACAGGAGCATGGAGGCATTTTAATGGTCACAGTGATGAGATATTTGTATCTTTTAAAGAAAGAGGCACTTCATAGAGGATTGTATTAGTTTCATGTATTAAAAAACAAATGAAGACAGAGGTGAACTGCTCAGTCTCACATTGATTTAGAGGGAACACAGACCGCTAATCTGGCCCAGCTCCTCACAGCTGTCAACTCCAAGGTAGAGAGGAAACCAAACCTGCCCACACCCCTGCCTCGGAGTCTAGTTGCCCTATGCACATAGGACACAGATCCATATTCTTGGATTCAGGGATGAGTTTTAGCTGAACCTAGAAGGTGGGAGCAACATTTTGTTCAAATTTTCACATGTGCATCATAAACTTACTTGGCACTTGTGAGCTTAGATTGTTAAAAACTACTTCCCACCTTTTTATTTTGAAATGACCTGGATTTCCCTATCTGTCCACTTAGTCACATATTGGCAAATCGTTTTTGAGTACCCAGTAGAAACTAGACACTAATCCGGGCACTTAGGATATAGCAGTAAATAAATAAGGAGGAAATTTACTTTTTAGATTTCATATTCTAACAGAATAGTTTTGATTATAAATCCTAATAAAAAGCATCAGCACAAGACGATAAATTATGTAATATGCTAAAAGACAATGAATAAAAAAAACAAATCCATAGGAAGACAGTATTCCTATGGGAGAACTGCAATTATATTTTTCTTTTTATTTTGAGATTATAATACAATTATATCATTTCCCCTTTTCCTTTCCTCCTTCCAAACTCTCCCATATACCCCTCTTTGCTCTATTTCAAATTCATAACTTATTTTTTCATTAATTGTATATTAAATGTATATATGTGTATATTCTAAATACAGCCTGCTCAGTCCATAAAATGCTAATTGTATGTATTTTTTTCAGGGCTGACCGTGTGGTATTGGAAAACCAGTTGGTGTGCTCTTCCCTGGGGAAGACATTTCTCCCACTTTCAGCGTTTCTTAGTTGCCTGTAGTTCTTTGTGTGGAGTTGAGGCCCGTGCTTTTTCCTCCATCCACTCTATCATGTCTGTTGTTCATGTTCAGCTCATGCTTGGGCAGTTGTGTATGACTGTAGCTTCTGACATTCCTAGGAGACGCAGTCTCACAGCAAACTCCCAGATCCTCTGGCTCTTACACTCTACTTCCTCTTTCATGAGAACTGCAGTTTTAAACAGAATGTGTGGTTCTTCGACTGTGATGGTTAATCCTGTTTGTTAATCCTTGGCTGGATTTAGAATCGCTATAAAAGCAGCCGTTTGTGTATGTATGTATTAAAGGTGGTACCAAAGAGCAGGCAAACATCATCCTAAATGCATATGGCACCATTCCTTGGGCTGGGGTACAAGATGGCACAAAAAGAAAAAAACAAGCTGAGAATCAGAATTCATTCCTCTCTGCTTCCTGGCTGAAGACACGACATGAGCACCTGCCTGGAGCTTTTGCAGAGGTCTCTTCCCTGCCGTGACAGTCATCCCCTCAGACTCAGAGCCCCAGTAGAGCCTTTCCTCCTGAAGTTGCTTTGCCAGTCATTTTACCACAGAAACAAGAAAACTAATCGAGGAGCTAAGTAAAGCCAACATTTGAGCAACAAATCAAAGGAAGTCGAGGAGTGGTCTTCATGGGATCTGAGTGAAAAGCAGTATAAGGACTCTCAGGTGAGTGTCTGCCTGAATTGTAAGAGGAGGAGGAGGAAGGCAGCCATGTTGCTGCACATGTTCAAACCCAGGGCTTGAGAAGCTGAGCCAGGAGGATCCAGAGTATAAGATTATCTTGGGCCGTGTAGAGAGACTTTATTCCAAAAGAGGAAAAGATGAGGGAGGGGAGCAAGAGGGGGAGAAAAAGACAAAAAGAAGGACCAGATAAACATAAAATAATCTCATAAAGGCTGGAACTGCAGGGACAGAAGAAGATACATACAATATACACGTGAAAGTCAAAAGCACAGAAGTAGCTGCACATCTACCAGATAAAACAGACCTTAACTGAAAAGAACCAACAGTGGGCTTGGTGGCTGTGATAGTTCGAATGTCATTGGCCCCATGATCTCATAGGGAATTGCAGTATTAGGGGGTGTGGCTTTGTTCGAGTGGGTGTGGCCTTGTTGGAAGAAGTGTGTCATCATGGGGGTAGGCTTTGAGGTTTTTGGTGCTCAGGATACTGCCCAGTGCCTCAGCTGACTTCCAGTTGCCTGCAAGATGTAAAAGTCTCAGCTCCTTCTCCAGCACCATGTCTGCCTGCATGCCGCTATGCTCCCTGCTATGATGATGATGGGCTGAACCTCTAAACTATAATTGAGCCAATGAAATGTTTTCATTTAGAAAAGTTGCTGTGGTCATGACATCTTTTCACAGCAATAGAAGCCCTAACTAAGACAGTGGCATACACCTGTAACCCCAGAACTTGGGAGAGTAAGACAAGAGGACTAGTGGTTCAAGGTCAGCCTTGCCTATATGAGACCCTGTCTCAAAACAAACAACAAAACAACACCAAAAATGTTAAAAAGATAGAAAGGTCAGTACTACTACTACTAATGGGATTAATTCAACAGGAAGAATGATAATTTAGAAAATATAACTTCTAATGTTGGAATAACAAGCTATATAAACATATACTGTTTGATCTAACAGGTAGACTTGAATATGACAATTGTTGGAAACTTAAATGGCACCACCTATAAAAATAAATATTATCCATATAATCAACAAAGAAGCAATATAAACTATGCCAATAGGTTAAGAGATAGTTATGAAAAATTTCATCCAACATCTGTATGTAGAATACACAGTCTTCTCGTTAGGATGTAGAATATTATATTGGACAGACTGGATGACACTTTATAAAGCAAATTAAAAACTGAAATCATAACATGTAACTTCTAAGAATACAATCTAAAGTCCACTAAAGGCCAATGAGAGGAAGCTTAGAAGTTATACAAATATCTAGAAATAAAGCAATTCTTTTTGGTGAGCAAGCAGTCAATAAGGAAATCAAAAGAAATTAAAAAAATCTTAATAGAACAAAAATGAAAAGAAAATATATCAAAACTTTTGGGATTTTGCAAAAGCAGCCCCAAGAGGAGTATTTATGGTGATAAATGTAAACATTTGAAAAAATCAAAAAGATAGAGAAGAAGGTAGCAGGGTCATGGGTTCAAGATCAACTCAGGCTGTATATACAGATACTGCATCAAGAAGATAAAGAGAAAGAAAAAGAGGGAAGAGAGGAGGGTGGAAATGGAAAGAAAGGAAAAACATTGGAAACTAAAATCAAACCCTGCATCCTATCTGACCACCAGGGATTAAAGCTTATCATTAACAACAGACAGAGAGCACACAAGTTAGAAACACTGCTGAATCAAAATTGGGTGAAGGGGGAATTCAAGAATAAAATTACAAACTCCTAGAATTGAATGAAAATGAGATAACAACATGTCAAAATATATGGGAAAGCAGACATAAATGGAAAGCTTATTGTTTTACTATGTTTCCATGTCAAATTTTTTGAGAAATATCAAATTAATAACTTGACAATGTGGCTGAAGTCCTTAAGAGATCAAGGATAATCAACACCTCCAAAAAAGTAGATGGCAAAAGATAATCAAAACCAGGGTCAAAATTAATAAAAGCAAAAAAATAAATGAACAAAAAATGTCCCCAAATCAATGAAACAAAGAGTTGGTACTTCAAAAAGATTGACAAGACTGAGAAATCTGTATCCACTAGCCAAAAGAAAGAGACACGATTCAAATTAATATAACTAGAAACGAAAAGGGAGCCAGGAATAGTGTCTTAGACCTTGGGAGGCAAGTGGGTCTCCGAGTTTAAGGCCAAACAGGGAAAACCTGTCTCAAAAAACAAATCAGACAAACAAATATAAAACCAAAAGTAAGAAATGAAAAGGGAGACATTACAACAGATAATGAAGAAATTCAAAGAGTGATAAGAACACACCTTGAAAATCTATATTCCACCAATTGGAAGATCTAAATCTAAATTTCTCTTTCTCTCTGTCTCTTTCTCTTCCCTGTCTCTGTCTGTCTGTCTGTCTGTCTGTCTGTCTGTCTCTCTCTCTCTCTATATATATATATGTATATTATATGTATATATATAATTAAATTTAAATGAGATGAAGTAATTAATTTACATAGATCCATAACACCTAGTAAGATAAAAGCAGTAACTAAACATCTCCCAACTAAAGCCAGAACCAGGTGCATTCAGTGCAAAGTTCTACCAGACCATCAAAGGAATAAAACCAATATTTCTCAAACTATTCAGAAAAATATAAAGGAAGGAACATTTATGAATTCCTTTTATGAAGTCCACAGTAACCTGATACCAAATCCAGGCAAAGGCCCAGGGAAAAAAAAGAAAAAGAGAGACAGAAAATCTTTGATGAACATATATGCTAAGACTTAATAAAACACAAAACATTTACAAAGCCAATTCAAGAAGACATCAAAAAGACTATCCACTATGGTCAAGTCAGCTTCATCACAGAGATACAGAAATAGCTCAATATATATAAATTAATAAACATAACTGACCACATAAATAGA
Organism: Peromyscus eremicus; assembly: GCF_949786415.1. Taxonomy (NCBI): domain Eukaryota; kingdom Metazoa; phylum Chordata; class Mammalia; order Rodentia; family Cricetidae; genus Peromyscus; species Peromyscus eremicus. The sequence goes on along the minus strand of NC_081425.1, from coordinate 103,925,453 downwards.
CTAAAGGACAGAAACTACATAATCATCTAATTAGATTCTGAAAAGACCTTTGATAAAAATCCAATATCCATTCATGATAAAAGTCTTGGAGAAAAAAGAAATAATCCTGGGACATACCTCAACAAAGTAAAGTGATCAATGTACAGAAAGCCCACATCCATCATCATCCTAACAGGAGAAGAGCTCAAAGCGTTCCCACTAACATCAGGATCAAGAGTGCCCAACCTCCCCACTAATGTCCAACAGAGTGGTGTACATCTTATCTAGAACAGTAGACAGCTGAAGAAGACAAAGTGTACACACAGGAAAGAAGAAATTGAAGCATTTTTATTTGTACTGATGTGATTCTATATGTAAAAAAAAGCCTCAAAACTCCATCAGAAAACTCCTACAACTGATAAATACATTAAACAAACTAGCAGAATATAAAATTAGCACATAAAATCAGTAGTCTTACCACAGACAAATGATAGACACACTAAGAAATCAGGGAAATGTGCCATTAACAAAGCCTCAAATACAGAATAAATCTAACCAAATAAGTGAAAGACTTGGAGACACTGGAAAAAAGAAAGTGAAGCTACCAAACAGTGGGAAGATGCCCCAGGTTTTTGTACTAGCAGATTAATAATGTAGACATGGCCATTCTATCAAATGCACTCTACAGATTTAACTCAGTTATTCATAGAAACTGGAAAAACAATCTTCAATTTCATATGAATGTCAACATCTTAATGATAAACCCATGGGACTAGAAAGCAAGGATAGTTCAAATCCAAAGTTACTAGAAGGGAAAAAAGAAAAATATCAGAGCTGAAACAATAAAAATAAAATACAAAATGAAATCCTCCAAAGAAATGAATTTTTGAAAGATAAATATATTTGTCAAACTTTTAACTAACTAGATGATATAAAAAAGAAATTAATAAAATCATACAAAAAAGAGATATCACAACTGCCATCAGAAACATGTAGAAAGGACACATGCAGGATCATATATAAGATATAAACAGGATCATGAGGATGTTATCAACAGCTATGAGTCAACAAGTTGGATGCTCTGGAATAACTGGATTATTTTCTAGACACACACAACTACCAACTGAAATGGAGGAGACAGGAAACCTGAACAGACTGAGCCAGTAATGAGACTGAACTGGAAAGAGTCTCCAAACAAGAAAGGACAGAAGCCAGGTGGCTTCACTGTCAAATCTTACCAATTTAAGGAAAAGTCTTCTCCATTGTGAAGTATGAACAAGATGGAGTCCTTCTAAACTCATTCTACCAATCTAGAATTATCTGCATCCATGCACACATGCACACCACACACACACACACACACACACATCTATTGACCTACATCCCTGAATAATACGGGTATAAATGTTCTCAACACAATACTAGAAAAGTGTCTTCAATAGCACATAAAAAGATTACACACCATGACCAAGTGTCATTTACTCAGGTATGCAATGATAGTTCAATACGTACATACCGTCAAATGTAATGTATCACATTAACAGTTGAGATAAACAATAAAGTCATCTTAGCAGACACAGAAAAAGAGTGAAGTCCAGTGTCCCATAATGATACACAACCTCAAAAGGTGGCCTAGGAAGGGAATCTGAACACAATGCAGGCTGTTTATAACAGACACAGCCTCCATCTTTCTGTACGGGGAAAATAGTAAGTCAGTTTCTTCCAAAACAACATACATTCTTACCATTCTCATTCAGCAGACTAACTGAGCCTTTGACAACATGGGAAGGCAAGAGAAAAAAATGCCAACTGTAGGAACTGGAAAGGAAAAGTTCTACCTCTGCTGCTTTAGACAGATGGCTAAAATTTCCACTAGCAACTATTGGGACTGATAAGTGAATTCTGTGAGGTTGCAGGGTATAAAATCAACTATGAAAATCACTGGTTTTTCTTTGACATGTGAATAACAAAACGTCCAAGAGACAAATCAAGAAAGGAATAATACTGCCGGGCTGTGGTGGCACATGCCTTTAATCCCAGCACTCGGGAGGCAGGGGAGGCAGATCTCTGTGAGTTCGAGGCCAGCCTGGGCTACAGAGTGAGATCCAGGACAGACTCCAAAGCTACACAGAGAAACCCTGTCTCAAAAAACAACAAAAAAAGAAAGAAAGAAAGGAATAATATTTATAATAGTTTCAGAAATAAAACTCTAGAAATAAATTTAACTAAGGAACTAAATTGTTTCTATAATGAAAATTGTAATACAGCATTAAAAGAAATAAAAGAGTAGACAAATTAATGGGTTGGAAAATAATTAATGTTGTTAAAATGCCTGTACAACTCAATTTAATATATAGAGTCAATACACTTAATAACAAAATACCAGTGGCATTTCTCACAGAAATAGAGAACACTTTTATAAAATATATATGGAACTACAAAGGACCAGAATCATCAGAGTAACTCCAGAGCAAAAGCAAAATATGGGGAGACATTACAATTCCTGATTTCAAAACATACTACAAAGTTATAGCAACCAAAACAGTATGGTGCGGGAACAAAAACAGAACATGACAGAAAACCCAGAGAAAAATCCATGTAATTATGGTTGACTGATTTTTGACAATGGAGGAAAAACAAGCTCATTAATAAATGATTTTGGGAAAAGCATTTAAGTCCTTATGCAGAAGAAAAAAAACAGGCCTCTGTCTCTCCATATGTAAAAATAAGTCAAAGATATAAATCCAAACCTTGAAACCCTGACGTAGGGAAAGGCTTCAAGACACACACACACACACACACACACACACACATACATACACACACACACACACACACACATATATATATAATACATTGGTCTTTATATGATCATATATATATACATACACACAAATATGTATTATATATATGTATAAATTTGAGGACATTGTTTTTTATATGTGTGTATATATACATATATATATATATATAAGTTGAGAATTTCATACAGTGTATTTTGATCATATTCACTTTCTGTTTCTCTTCCCAGCTTCTCTTAGATGTACTCTTACATTCTCACCTCTTCCCTACTTCATGTCTCCCCTTTACTTTTTAAATAAGCCATCCATTCCAATTTGTGGTATTTATAAACTTCTGGGTGTGGGACCATTCACTGGTGCATGACAGACTACCAGGAGCCATACCCTTAAAGAAAGTTGACCCTCTGTCTTAATTAGGGTTACTATTGCTGTGATGAAACACCATGACCAAAAGCAAGTTGGGGAGGAAAGGGTTTATTGGGCTTACACTTCCACACTGGAGTCCACAACTGAAGGAGGTCAGAACAGAACTCAAACAGAGCAGAACCTGGAAGCCAAAGCTGATATAGAAGCCATGGAGGGGAACTGTTTACTGGCTTGCTCAGCCTGTATTTTTATAGAACCCGGGACTACCAGTCCAGGGTGGCCTGATCCACAATGGGCTAGGCTTTCTCCCATCAATCACTAATTAAGACAGTTCCCTACCAGCTTGTCTACAGGCTGATCTTATGGAGGCATTTTCTCAACTGAGGTTCTCTCCTCTCAAGTTGACACAAAACTATCCAGCACACACTCCCTCCGAGAAGCCATCAACTTTCTACTGCTCCTCAGTCAGAAGGGAGTTTGTGAAGCCTTCTAACTCGGTGCTAGAATGCTGGCTGGTTAATCTTACACGGGTCTCGAACAGGCAGCTTCAGCTGCTGTGAGCTCAGGAGTATAGTCCTGCCATGCTCAGAGAACACTGTTTGGCCACATTCCCACTGTGCTCTGCTCCTCACAGCCTGTCCACTCCCCCTTCTGACACGATCCCTGAGTCTTGGTAGAGGGATTGATATAGATGTCTCATCTGTGGCTCAGTATTTGACAATAACGCTTTAGAAGAATTTTTGGGTTACAACCCCAAGAGTACAAGCAGGAAGAGCAAACAGCTGACAACCAGGATAAAAGCTCGGCAACCAAAGGAAACGCCACTGTGAAGAGGTAACAGACCGGTTACTGAACTAGTCACCGGAGGAGCATTTGTTTCTCCATTATATAAGCAACACCACTCAACAGGGGAAAAAAATCTGAAAACCACTATAAATAATGAACTGGATATTTAAAAATAGCCAGTGGAGAAGATTTTACATGTTGTTGGGACAAAGAAATGAAATATATTTGGCAACAGATATGCCAATTACCTGATCTAATCAAACTGTATGTTGTGCGCTTGTACTGAGATGTCTCCCGGGAGCCTGTAAGCATGGACAACTAAAATGGACAATTAAAAGTAGAATACATTCAATAGACTAAAACAGTGAGAATATTTATCATGAATAAAATATAAGCATGTCAAAGCGCAACATTTAAATATCCCCTTTTCTTTTGAAGTTTTCTTTAAAATTAGCTTTTGTTCTTTTCTTTCCCTTGGTTAAGTTCTCTAGATTTATGGCTTTCAAGTTTTTCAAAGAAATGAAGAAACTGGACTAGAAGATTCTAAACTTCCCATACATGCTTCCTTCTGAAAACTGCAGAAAGTGTCTGTCAATCATGGAGGCTGCTGGGGAGGGTGCTTTTCTCTGACCCTTGCTAGATGTGACCGGGAAAGATACCGACACAAGATCCAGTCAGCCGCCTAGAACTCCTTTGCCTGAAAACAGAAAGGTTTTCTGCTTTTTTTTTTCTTAAAAAAGAGATTTCTATGTACAAGACTGAGCATCTTCTAGTTCATGGTTAAAAAATTTTAGGAGTACCTTTGTACCCTTTATTCTGTAATTCTGACATTGTATGTATTATAGATGCATGCCTGCAGACTTAGAATACAACCCGAATATCTAAACTGTGACTCATAGACTAAAACCATTTTAGCCACTGACGAGGTCCTGAGAAGCACTGTGTTATCTTCAAGTCTGACAAGAACGGGTCGTGTTCTGTCATGGACATCATGATGGCTTATGAGTTGCTCTCCTCAGATCTGTTTGGGACATGACATCTGATGGATGGAGCATGGGTGGCTAGAAGTGGAGGTCAAACACAGGGGGGGAGGGCCAAACAAGCCTCCAACCAAAGGAATTCCCATGAAACCCCTAAGTGGCTTCTGTTCAAGTGTCTCACTGTGACAAAGTGGTTAAGACACAGGAGATTGTATTAGATTACCTCAGAGATGAGGACCCTTGGAACAGAGGAGGCTAGCCAAAGGGAAAGCTGCTATCAAAAAAGACTTGGCAGGGGGTTTGGGGGACACCCACTCAATCTTTAAATAACAACCCACACAGAACAAAGGAAAAATCCTCACTTTCATGACAGCTGGCGCAGCATTGGGAGGTTGACTTCTGCTTGATCACACAGCAGTGTCTGCCGATTCTTCCAACAGTCAGTCTCTCTGCAGCAGGTCTATTGAAAGCACACACAGTGTGCTCTTCACACACCAGGAAATATTGTAAGTACTACCCAAATGCCAGCTGGATTAAGTTTCTGTATACTCTACAAGCAGAGTACAGTATCCGTAGAGTACAGTATCTATAGTATAGTTCTGTAGAGACAAAAGGGGTCCCAGACCTTTCCCAACACCACACAGCTCAACAGATGCAGAGTCAAAACAGAGTACAAGTTCATAGCTGCCACTGTAGAACGGGGGGGAAAAGTTGCCCAGAATGCTGACTCCCCACTCATGGAACTCCATCATCCCAGAGAGGGGAGGAATCATCCTACAGCCTTGAACAGCAGTCAGCATGGACTCAGTGTGGAGTTGCTTTAGTTGGTTGGTTGCTCTGAGAAACAGTTTCACAGTGTAGCCCGGGCTGGTAGCATGGAACTGCTGATCCTCCTGCCTCAGCTTCCCCAGTGCTTGGATTACAGGCATCAAAAACTGGAAGAGAATGGACTTTTCTAGGCATCCTCATTTGATTTTACCCAGTTCAGGAAGGAAATTGAAGTGGGCTTCACTGGTAAGTTCCATCACTGTTTCAGCCATTCATGATTTAGTCCCTGGTTGATTCAAACAGGTTTTCACTGAGACTCTTGCTATGTGGCAAACTTCATGGCACAGTGATCTGCTGTGAACAGATTCAACAGGTGTGTCAGGAAAGTAATCTGTTATTTCCAAGTCAGCGTTCCTGCCTGCCCGTGTCAGCCTTATCGCTGCCTAGCAACAAAGGAGGTGAATGAGATGGCCAAACCAAATACATGCACTGTACTATCAAAGGTCTGCAATTTAAACTGAAGGCTACTGTGTGTTGAGGCTGTCTATAAAAGGCAGTGCGGGGGACCTCACTTTATTTCTATATTATGCTTAATATATAATAGAGGGGTGATTAGGTTCATTCCAATTATATAGGTTGGAAAAAAATCTCTAGAGAAGTGAAGTGGGTGCCCCAGGGTGATACAGTGTGCACACTGATGACCCACGATGAGAAGCCAATCTGTTCGGCATCCAGCTTGACATTTCCTCTATGACCCAGAATCCACCGGAGAAGTGAAAAGTAATGCCTGATGTTATGTGATCCCTGACTGGGTGCAGAGTATTATGGCTGGGGGTTTGTGAAGTTGAAACAGGAATACTCACAGATGCCTGAGGTGTTTGCTCACACTAGTCATATGGGTCAGACTTGAGAATACTGAGCAGTGTGCTTATAGGTTGTGGGACTGGAAGTAGAAGGAAAGACAGGAAAAGGCAGAAAACATGTTCAATTCCTTACAAACAGGAGCAGGTTAGAGCTACCTAAACCAGAGAAGCAATGCTGAAGACAGACTCTGGATAGACGGGAAGCACGATGAAAAATAACAAGTGATAGAATATAGAAATAAACGGCTCTTCAAGGAAACTTCTCAGCCTCATTTGAAAACTCACCACCGCACACTGAGGAGTAAATGACCTCCACAAATTTTGTGTGGAGCTAGGCTGACTGATAAGAAACAGGCTGGACATGCATGGTTCACACATGACAGCCATTGCTGACCTATCACCAAAGCAAATGCCAGCACGTGATGTTCATCAGGAAAATTGGATTATTTGATAACCGATCAAAAGAGGAAATCAACAGGAAGATGATCAAAGGCACGATGCCTAAGCTGCAAGACCATGTTTTCAAGGGGTAAGTGTAGAGGAGAAACAGATAATAAAATACAGATTGAGAGCATTGCAAGAGATGGGGGGAGAGGAGAGGAGGAGGAGGAGGAGGAGGAGGAGGAGAGAGAGAGAGAGAGAGAGAGAGAGAGAGAGAGAGAGAGAGAGAGAGAGCTCGCAAGAAGGCTTGTTACTTAAAACAGAGGCATTTGATAAAGCCAAGCTCATGTTTCCCCTACCACTGCATTTGGAAACAAGAATGCAAAGTCTAACTCACCAAACAGAAGTGCTAGACACTCTACAGAAACCCGTGATTGGTGTTCACTGATACCTCAGAACAACGATACCATGGGAACTGGCGAAGAGTATGCACCATGCCCATGAGGAGGCAGCCAGCCCCGCAGGCTCTGAGGATGAGAAGCCAACCCTGCAAGGCCTGCGGCATGGCAGCTGACCCCGGAGTTGTCTGCCTCATGAATATCTCTAATGTGTTGTTTTTCGACTCATCCATCCAGTATAGAGCTACCTAGGTGCCAGGCACTGTTCTTGGTACTATGCATCCAGTGAGAAAAAAAAAAAAAAAGAGGCAGGGTGTCTTCTACAGGTTCTCCAATAACCAGCTACCTGGCTCCTTCACAAAACACTTGGCAGGACTGGGGCAGAGGTTACGAGTGCCCCTAAGGCAGGGAGTTAGACAGAGTTGTCTTCTCAGCACAAACTTGTTCTTCCCAACAACTCTTCCTCCACTAGTGTCAAAGCTCCTTTCCCCTCCTAAGTCCTGAGACTTATAGCCTGCCCCATTCCTGTTGACTGGGAGTGACTGTGGCATGTGATACATGTGATACAGAGAATAGTAGAAACAGAAAATCCAACGTTCCATGACTGGGTCAACCGTGGGTTTGGTGTACCTCAGAGACTCATGGTTTCTGGTGCCCATGGCCTTGAACAGACCTCCTGTTGAGTGTAGACTGTCCCTTAATTCACATACCCACAGAGTATGACGGAACCGATGCTGGGAAATGGCACACTAAAACCTCAGAGGACCTCTGTACTTTGTGCTTTTGCAAGCTGGGTATAGTCAGGCAACTTCTAGGCTCAGGCTCCTGCTGTTCTTAGAAGCCCCGCATTACCATGTGGAGATACCAGAAGAGAAAGACCAAGGTCACAAGTCTAGCACAGACATGGCAGGAATTAATGCAGTCCGTTCAGAACTAGATCTTCCTCTCGGAGCTGAGCCACCCTCATGGATCCCACACACAGAAAAGCTCTACCAAGAACCAAGCAAATTACAGACAAGAACAAATAAACAAAATGCTGGCAGTTCAAGCCACTATGTTTGAGAATAGTTTTTGTTACTTGGCATTAGTTAACAAAAACAATGACTTTTCATGTAACTTTTTCTTTTAAAGCCTTTGTCTGGAATTATTTTTTCTTTGTAGAATTTTTGAGCTTTTGATTTTAAAATCTCTCGTGTGAGGACATTAATTACTGGATCCCAGACAGCAGGGAAAATACCTTCTAACTTAGGGCCTCAAAGCCAATCTGCAAATCTGTCTGTCTCATGTGGGTCAAGTTTATTTACGTGCTGGGCATAATTCTGTAGGTAGGAGGCTGAACCGAAACTGACCTCAGCATTTCCTAATTCAAGTGGCAGTGCCCCACCCTGACTTCCTGACTGCACTATCAACTCATCCAGCAGTCATCTGCTAGCCGTCCTCAGAAGGTGCCGGCTATCAGGCCTGGCTCACGCTGGAGGGACAGTTCTGCACGGTTTCACGCAAAGGAAAGGAAAAGGAAGACAATTAATTCACCCTGGGAACATGCTGAGGACATGAATTTACCAGCTGAAGCCACCAAGAGCCTGCTTCATCCTTCCTCTGTCCTCTTGGCCTTTTCCGCTGCTACTCCTGGAAGGGAAGGGCAGTGGATGGGGGGAGGTGCAGGACATGAAGAGACACTCTGATGGAATATTAGGAGAATGTCAGTTCTTGGTGACAACAAGCTTGAGACCTGTGCTCCATAAACCAAATATCTAGAAGAAGATGTAACCCAAGAGTTTGCAGGATGAGTTCTTCAGCAGTGTCCCTCCACATGTCCTGGGAGACAGCAGCCCGAGTGTCACCCTGGAAACCTGCTGGGAATGCAAGCTTTTGAGTCCCATCTCAGACTGCCCATGCTGGAAACCCTGGAATGGGAAAGCAGCAAGCTGCACTGTGACCAGCCCTCCAGTTGGCCTCGATACATGCTTAAGTGGAGGAACCACTGACGTGTATAAACTCAAGAGGAAAAAAGCGAAGCATTCTGAGTATTGTCAACGTATAAGGAAAAACATTAACCTTTGCTAACAGTCCAGATTGCCGGTTTTTAATATTCACAAACACTGACCTTGACTTTCCTGTTTTCCTTTAGTTTCTAAGCTATATGCAGTTTGGACAAGCCAAACGTTTCAAGAGGACCTTGATTCTTCTGCTTTCTGACGGCAACAAGGCTGATTCCTGCTCCTGCAGGCAGGCTTATCAATTACTGTCGAGCTTGAATTTTGCTCATCTGGCTCAAAGGCCCACGTGGCTCAGAGGATTCCTGGGAGAGGCTACCAAGTGAAGCAAATAATGAAATGAGCAGACTTGACTCTTCCATAGCCTCCTTCCCAACACACTATTCCCACCATAAACTCTCTTTTTACCCCACACCACAGTTCTTACAGAAAATAAGATTTTAGGGAACATACTAATTTTTGTTTAGTACGGAGAAGGTCAAAGTGTTTATGATTTTATTCATTTCTACCTATCTTATGATTTAAATGTCTATTTTTTATTGAAAATACAAAGAAGCATTAGGATGGTGTTACATTTATGTGCATACTGCCCATGCCTTGGGAACGTAGTCTCATGTACCTTTTATTGACAGGAAATGCTGAGAAACTTTCTTAAACTGCATTTCGTACCAGATTTCTGGATCAGCACAAGTTCTAGAGACTGTACACTAAGCCATGGGATATGTGGGATATGCAATAGAACTTTCAGAAATAGACTAAGATACATGTGACACACACACACACACACATGCACACACACACAAACTCACACTCACAAATAGGTATCAAATATATAGACAGAAGTATATCGTGGAATCAGAGGAAATCGATACCTTAGAAGTATGCTCAGTGCTTTAAGATTTAAATATCATCACTTATTGTCAGTGACTTCCTTACTTAGCTTTTACTTATATCAAAGCTGCATTTGATTAATCTCATTTCTACTGTGAGGAAACTTAGTCTCAGAGATGTCATAAGGGTGACATTTAAAAACCTTAGGGTGAGAGTTGGACTTTGGAAGCGTAGTCGGATCACAGCCTGCTGGTGTCAGGTATCCGCTTGGTCATTAGCCCTGAGCCCTGAGGATTCGAACGGGGGTATAGAATGGCTGCATGATTGGAATGGAGCTGGGCACTTGTCATCCAGAGAGCTTACTGTGACCTGGAAAGAGGTTTGGACCTGTTGACAGTGATTAAGGCTGGGGAGGGTGGTACTTGTCTGAATCTTCCCTGGATTTCCCAGTGATGGAAGAGTTCATTCCACAGCCCCACCTGGGCTGTCTCCTTGGGTCTCACAGGTATCCAGTGAACATGTATTCTCTGTGTCACGGATTCTTTTCTTCATAAAAAGCAAATGGCTCACAGAGCCTGAGCTTTCTGCCTTTACCTGCCTTTATAAAAGGACCGAACCCAAAGTTCTGGGCACTGTTGGACCTTTCCAGTGTGCTTTGCCTGCTCACTTGGCTGTCTTTGTTACACTCGGAAAAGTTAAGTTTGAACAAAGTAGACTTCGTAAGAGAACGATAATAAATCAGGTGGGAAAAACTAGGAGTGCCGGGGTCATTTTCCTTGTTACACATTGTTGATAAGTTTGAGACATCGTCACCGGGTGTCTTTCAGGTGTGTGGCACTGAGCTACCTTTGGACAGGACATATGATAATTGAGGACTACTCTCTCCTTTTCATGTTCAAGGTTGCTGGCCTGATGTGCTATGGAAGGTAGGAAGATGCATCAGTTTTTCACCTATGTTGTTGGACTTACATTCTTCACTCCTTTCAGAACCTCTTGCCCAGGCTTCAGACTGTTCCAAACTGGTAATCTCATCCAATCTCAATCAACTAATACCTCACCCCTAATATCTAATTGTTCAAGCAAGATCTCAGCAGCTGAGCCTTCCTGCGGGAAATTCCAGGGTACCTCCTGCTACTGATTTCACCTGGTTACAGTGTGTGCTCCCCAACCCCCCACCAACCTGTTCTTTCTCAGCCATGACAGTGTTAAACTTCCCCCTTCCCTAAACCTATGATACCATTGCTGTCTCCTCAGCATTGTTGGAGTTCGGAAACTGGCCTGTTTGAGTAGCTCTTTGGCAGATGTAAAGATGGCTCCACGGGGTGGGAGTCGGCCTCAGATTTGCTCTCCACAGGTTCCATTTGGATGCACAACCCAGACTGGAAAATTTATTGTTGAATGAGAGAAGAGTGATCTTCTTGAACCTTGGCCCCTGGGCCATGTCCCCTCACAATGGCAGCACACTTCACATTGCAGCCTTAACCAAACAGCTAGGCCAAAACATCCTGTGTGGATGAAAGCAGCCATCAGTCACTCCATGCTTCCTGATGAACAGGGGAGAGACACGCAGGGTGCACCCTGCAGGAGCAGAGTTATGAGTGGTGTCCCACATCAGCCACAGAAGGAAGTTTCCAAAGACAGCATTGTTGGGGATTAGCTCATCAGAGACATACAGGAAACGGAATAGAAATAAAAAGCAACGAATTCAATAAAAATGCTAATGCATTTAGCCATCAATATTTAATCATCTGACTATCTAATTAATTAATAAATTAGTTCTGTTTGGATGGTAGCTCCTTCCTGAAGGCATCTGGGACTAATGGCCACAAAGAAACAATTACAACAACCCTCAAGACTGTTAAACCTATTTCAGGAGAAATACTGGTTTTCTCCACTACTGGTCTCAAAAAATCCAGGCAATCCTGTTAAAGATGTTGACCTTAGGATGTTCCAATGTGATCCAGATTAGGAAATCTCCAAAAGGAATGTGAGGAGAGAAGAAAAGTAGACAGAAAAGAGTGAGCCTGTGTCTCAAGGAGGAAAGGGCCCAGAGCCCACAGGAGAAGCCTGGTCTAGCTAGCTTCCCCATAGCTGAGCTGACTGCTGAGTCCAGTCAGTCAGTCAGAACTCTGCATCCCAGTTTCTCCCACTACAGACCTGCAGACCCGCAAGTTGGCTGCACAAGGATGTTACCAGCAAGAGCTTGAGGTGCTTCTTATTCAGCAAAAGCTGACAGACACATCTCCCTCCAAACTGTCACCTTCTGAGAAAGAAACACACATATACTCAGCCTTTGCTCTCAGAGAATGCAAAAATCTTTCCAGCTCTCTTGAGTCCATTTAAATTTAGTCTTTTGATGAATTCTTTACAATATAATCCTATCTACAGATATAAAAACTTCTGGATAATAGCCATAGGGGAAAAATAAGGTACTATAATTCTTCTTAGCAGGCTCATCTGATGATGCTTCTTGACAACAAACAAAAACAAACAAAAACCAAAACAAAAAAAAAAAAACCCAACCAAACAAAAACCAAAACCCAAAACAACAACAATAAAAAACCAAAACCAAAAAACCAAGCACACCAAACCATCCCCCACCTCCATTTTCTAGAGGTTAAATTTGACTCTTAGAGCCCTAAGTAAATAGCATTGGTAAGTTCTGTTGACTTAAGAACTGGTGTTGATGCTATTGAATTAGGGCTGAGGACGAGTTTTTTCTCCTTTGTCAGCTAACCTAGAAAACAAGTACCCACAGGTCCTTTCTATAGGGCAGTAAATCAAACATTTCGAGCTTCAACCTGATTGAGCTCCCATCATAAGACAGACTCTGTAAACCAAACACACAAGCATAAAGGAGAAAAGAAAGAAAATACTTCAACAGAAATGTATGCTTTAACTTACACACAAACATGCCAACCACTTCTCAGAAGGCGTGGGTGACATGGCAATTGTAGCTTAAGCTCTAACAGCTCTCTGCTCTCTCTGGCTCCCACATGCGTATAAAAGGCTTAAATGAACAAGAAAACCATGCTGGGATTAGGATTTGATTTCCCAAAGCTTTTCTAGTCATTTAGAGTGACTTAGAGTTATGTGAGCTTCAAAAGAAATGCCAAACAAACAAACAAACAAACACCCCCCCCCCCCAATTTTTCTTACTTAGCAGGAAAACTTTCTGGACCAAAGCTGTGTCCACAAAGTACCCACACAGTAAGAGCTTGTCAACCCGTGTTCCAGGCTTCCAATCTTACAGTTTTCATATCGTCAAAAGGGAACAGCATATGTTTGTTTATATGAAGTGGAAAATTCATCAGCTGATACCAAACTGAGAAAGCACCCAAATGCAGTGCTGATTCCAGCTCCCAAAGTCAGCCCTTGGCTCCAGGTGCCTCACTGGGGGTACTAGAGGCATTTTGATGTCACTGCATTTTAATTGATTAATCAATTCAAAAACTCACAGATGTGAACATCACTTAGCAATTAGTTATTTTTGGAATATTTATCTGTAATCTATATTACATAATACATAATATATAATATACACTATATAATTATATACTATATATATATAAAATATAGTATACATACATATATACATATGAAACATATCTCACACATATATATTTATATTACTACAAAGTGCTAAATCTTTTCATCGCTTTTGACTGTTCTGGAAAGAGTTTACAAATTATCCATTAATTTAATTTTTAACTCATTTCAAGTAGGATTGTGAGAAGTTAAAAACAAATGGCTTGTGCCCTTAGGCCCTTAGTTCTGAAAGGTGACCCGAAGTGGTTAGAAGGTTCTGCAGCTCCTAAATCTTGCTGCAAAGGTCTGCCAACAGCCTTTCTTTGGTGCACATGCTAAGCCATGTGCTTAGAGATGGCCACGGCAGGACCACCGCCCCGATTTCCTGCCATGCTTCTGTCTCGGTCACGCTTCAACTGTCCATTTTCTGACTCTTCGTTATTTTTCCTTCTACTTGTTTTTATTCTCACTCACATTATTATATTCCAAATGAAAGTTCTCAAACTTTGCCATAGGTGAGCAATGACTTCCAATCATTAGTCCATGGTTCTTGTTCTTGGTTCTTGTTCTTGTTCTCGTTCTCGATCTCGTTCTCGTTCTCGTTCTCCTTCTCGTTCTCGTTCTCCTTCTCCTTCTCCTTCTTCTTCTTCTTCTTTTGTCCAGGGCCTTTCCTTGCCTCTGTGGTTAAATGGTGACTTTGATAGGAAACAAGTGGTATACTTCTTGGAAAGATTCAATGCACACATGTTTCAGATACAGGCCCAGGCCTGTGGAGCCCACAGATGCACTGGAAGAATTTACTTAAGTAGTTAAAGTAACTATATTCTAAGGAAAATAATTGGGAAAAATTTCTCTTCAAAATTCCCTTTTCTTGAATTAAAATATTTTGCAAGGATGTTTCCCACCTCCACATTCTCTGCTATATGAAGTTCAGACATCACTGTTGGAGGTGAAACAGAGACCGGAAGAGAAAGGAAGAGTCTGTCTTCTCCTGGTTCTTGTTGCCTTGACTTTTTTTTTTTTTTTTAATTTTTTTTTAATAGCAATGCACTTTAAAGGCCATAGGGAGAAAATGACACGTGTTCCTATGGGGAAAACATTGGTCAAGAATGCTGGATAGGAAGGGTGTTTTGCTGGACCAGAGGAACCCAGAGCAATGTCACATGGCCCCCTTTTAACCCACGTAGAGGAGAGATGAGGAACTGTTAGAGGCCATGCAAGACATGTCCACACCGATGTGCACATTAGCCACTATGGCTGTTCTTGCATGTGGGGCCTTTGAAAACTATATCTGGAACACTCGTTTTTCTATTGAACACTTCACTATCTAAAGGAAAAACACACGCCTGCAAAATGTGAGTGGAAATGAACCAGGAACACACTGTATTGTGGAGGGCTGACTGCTTTTTGTCTTCAATTTCGAGTACTGGCATCTCTCTGTGTTGTTCTCTCCCTGCTCCGCCCCCCCCCCCCCCCCAGAGTAGCACTGGACTCCACAGTTCAACTCCCAAGGCCACAGCCTTTACTAACTTTGGTTCTTTTGTTCCTTCTGTATTTCTGAGGCCCGTAAGGCCAGGTCATCCTGGGCTAGCTCCTTTGTCTCTGTCCTTGTCCATCGGCTGGGCTGTGGAGAAAGGCCAGCTGCTAAAGAATAAGACTTGCAGCTTCGGACATGCCTACCCCCAGCTGCAGGTGGAGAAAACCGGATTACCCAGGCTTAAGCAGAGGTAGCTTTTCTCATAGCTTGTCCTGAGTAGCCAGTTAGCCAGCTTGCTTCTAAACAGGAGAAAGGAGGCGCTGGCTGCCTCTTCGCCTCTCCACTTCCTTAGAAAACAAATGTTGTCTCTGAACCGCGTCAGCAGCTCTTTTTAGTCCACGCACTGGGGTGGTGTCAAACAGCTGTGGGGAAGAATGTGTGCTGTCTTTGTTCCTTTCCTGTCGCTGTGATAAAACATCATGACAAAATTAACTTAAGGGAGAGAGGGGTTTTTGGCTCTCAGTTCCTGAAGGACAGAGGCCATCGTGGAGGCATGGCACCAGCCAGGGCAGGTACGGTCATGGGATCAGGATGCTGACTGGTCACATTACGTCTGCACTCAGGAAGCAGAATGAATGAGAAACAGGAGTGGACTCTAAAGCCTCAGGCCCTTTTCTCCAGTGAGACTCCATCTTCTAAAGGATCCACAACCTTCCCAAACACCTGCCAGCTGAGGACCATGAGCTCAAGCACGTGAGGGTATAGGCGACATTTCATCTTCAAACCACAACAGACAGGAAGCCTCACTTGGTGTCACAGCAGCTGATCAAGTCTTTACCACAAGCTACATCTCAGATCAGAGAGTCATGTCATGGTTAGAACTGGTCTGTGCTTGGGGGAGCCTGCCAGGGCGTATTTCAGCACCTGTGACATTACAGAGGAAACAGCAGAAGAGGAGCTGGCCAGTGATAATTCCAACAGGAAATGATTAGTGACAATAGTTCTGGGCTCGCACACACAGCACGCACATGGAGCACAATGGCCAAGCTCCCTCAGTGATTAAGAGCACAAACTCAGAAATGTTACAGTCAGACTATGAACAAAGAGTGTCTAAAGAGAGCAGGTTGAGTATCAGCTCCGCTGCCCTTTCACAACCTCATATTCTTGAACTGAAATATCCGAGAAACCCAAGACCACCCAGCAGGCTTCACAGATTCCTGCAACTAAACTCTGGAGTACGTAGAGTTTTTGATTCATCCAATCAATGCATGTTTATTGAGGGTCCACTGTGTGCCAGCATCAACAGTGAAGGGATGGGGTGCTGAGTGAGGTACACATGCTTTCTTCTTCAGGGTTTGGTTTCTGTGGCGAGCAGGGTATATTTCCTTGTAATCATGACATACTCTGTGGTGAGTCACACACCAATTGAGGACCAGCATCATCTTGAGGTTTCAGAAAAAGCTTCCCCTCAACTCACTGAACCATAATTTCTACATTTTAGTACTTTTGGCATTCTGGGGAAGAAGCTTCTTTGGTGTGTGTGTGTGTGTGTGTGTGTGTGTGTGTGTGTGTGTGTACATGTGTGTTTGAGTGTGTATGTGTGCATATGTACACACTCGAATGCACATTGTGATTGTGCATGTGTGTATGTGCATATGTGTGTGTTACTTCTGTCAACACTGTGACAGACTATCTGGCAGAAACATCCTAAGGAAAGGGAGGGTTTGTTCTGGCTCAGAGTCTCACGGGCCATCACGATGGGAATGCTCAGGTGGATTCACCTATGGTGGTAAGAGAAGGTATAGAGAATTAGGTGGCTGTGTCCAGGGTGGTAGGGGAAGGAATACAGGCTTATCTGCTTCTTATCTGTGGTGGAAGCTTGCTGCATGGCTTGATCACATCTGGGTGGATCAGCAAGCAAAGTTCAGGCCGGAGGTCTGGAGACATAAGACTATTAAGTTTTGTACAGGTTGAAGATGTCCTTGGAGACATCAGGAGCATGTGTCTGCCTGCAGACCTCACAGACATCCTCTGCACATACTTCTGCGACCATCTCACAAACTGGCACTCAGGGCCTGCCTCATGCTTCACACCTTAGATGGCCCAGTGCAAATTCGACTAAGGAAAGACTGAAACCTGAGGAATGCGTTCTCTGTTCTTCCTCTGTCCCCACGGAAGGGGACAACACTTAGCATCCAGATTCTTTTCTGTTGGCTGCAAACAGATTGCAAGGCAATTCAAGACCTGCTAGCTCACACTCCAGCACTTGTGACAAGACAGAAACATCAGCAGAAGAGGCGACAATTCTGAGATGAAATGACAACAATTCTGTCCCTTTCACATACCCAGCAATGAAGTCCACAAACTTGATTCCTCATGACCATTTGCGGGGTTTTTGTGTGCTCTAAGCTCTGTCTGTAATTTCCTCAAAGAAAAGGCCTCCCCGGAATCCCCAGTTAGACTCTGGCCACTTCTGTCTTCTCCCATCTTCCTTTGCCCCTTCAACAAACGGTGCCGGGAAACTGGACACCCACATATGGAAGACTGAATTTGGATCCATGTCTCTCACTCTGGATAAAAGTCAATTCAAAATGAATCAAAGACCTTACGGTGAAATGTAAAGTCGGATACTTCTAGAGGAAATATGAGGGAAATACTTCAAGACAGAGCTGCAGGAAAGTAGGTTGTTTCTCTCCTGGCTTGTAGAAATTTGTCTCGTGAGACCCACAGAAGTCTTCATTCTAAGAAAAGTTTTTTGACATATGTGTTTGTGTTTGCGTATGTGTGAGATGAAGCACGTGTGTAGAGGCCCAAGGCTGACATCTTTGCATATGTGTGAGCAGAAGCATGTGTGTGGAGGCCCAAGGCTGACATCCGGTACTTCCCTTACTGGCTCTCTCATTGAGGCAGGATCTCTGAGTGGAAGCCAGAACTTGCTGATATGGATACTCTGGCTGGCCAGTTTGCCTCAGGGTCTCCTATCTAACTCTTAGCTGCTGGACTTACAGGAGAGCCAACAATCTACTTCACATTTAAGTGGGTTCTGGGGAAGGGATCGTTAGTCCACACACTTGCATGGCACATACTTTTATTAGCTGAGGTATCTCCTCAGACCCCTCTTTTTCTTTCTAAGCAATGTTTCTCTCTCCCCCTCCTTCCAGTTTTTTTTAAGTGTGGGTGGGCACACACAAGGCATGGCACACATGTCAGGACAACCTGCAGGTAGAAGCTACCTCCTTTGAGCATGTGGGCTTCAGTAATGGAACTCAGGTCTCCAGGCTTGTGTGGCAAGGGCCCTTATGCACTGAGCCATCTTGCTCACTCCCCTAAGCAAAGCTTTGTTTTGCTTTGACTCATACATTGATTCAAATGTCCAGACTTCGTGAGAAATGAAAGCAGATGCAGGACTCAAAACAGGGGGCTGCTCTCTTTTTCACTACACATCGTGGACTTGGCAGGGTGGCTTATCACCTGCAGAGGGAAGAACCAACTTGAAAATTTACCAAAAACAGGTCTTAGTGGGAGTGTGCCTCAACCCAGCACTCACTCAGGCATCTGGGAAATCTCTTCTGTTCCATCAAGGTGAATGCAGCTCACAAGGGGTGTCCCTAAAGGGATGAAAATCACTGAACCCCAGCAAGAAGAAAAGTAGAAAAACCAAGTCACTTCCTTCCTCCTAAAAGTCCTTCAGGATGCCCTGGCACAGCCTAGGCCCTGGCAGAGGTGCCATGATCCCCTCTTCTTGAGATGAAGAACATCAGCAGGTGGCTGCAGGTTAATGTCGGGGACATGTGCCCCAAGTGCAGTCTCATTCCCTATGCTCAATCCCATAGTTCACAGGCTGAAGTTCCTTGTTAAAAGCCCGTGGTGGGATCCATGAATCTGACTCTGGCTTTTTGGCATGCTTCAAGCATGTGGCTGTTTCTACAGTAGGGCTCTTCTTAATTTATTTCTCAGAAATTTCTCAGAAACTGCGTTAGATCAAACAACATTGGTCACATTACTGGGGCCCAAGTAATTCCATGGGAACTTCCAAAGACTAACTTCCACAGAACACACAGAGTGCCAAGTGTTGCTGTATCTGTGATTAGTCAGTGCAGCGCTGGGTCCCCTGGGAATGTGATTCAGTGGACTAACTGATTCCAGCCATGACTGTAGCACAGAACCTAGAGACCAAGATCCCCTGCACTGTGGCTGAATCTGGGAAACCAGAAGGTCCTTCCTCTGGACAGGCTGTCAGATGAGCTGAAGGATCTCAGATGAGATGAATGGATCTCAGACTGGGTGTGAGGTTTGCTTTGGTGACCAAGGCAGCAGAATTAGTTCCTGGGAACCCATTTATTTAGGGTGTTTTAGAAGATTTTTGTATCTTCAGGCGATGTGGCTTCCATCTCTGTTACTTACTCTCAGATTTATCAGGTCAGAGTGGATGTCAGTCTTTTAAACAGGAGCATCATTGCTGTAAAGTCTCAGGCCAGGGGGATTCAAATACCTCTCTTAATGTGGGGGTGGTCCTGCTGTTCAGAACGGCTCAGCAGCTCTCAGATGCTGTTCCCAAGGGCTCCCTGCTGCACTGGCAAAATTTTCATGGGACATTGGGAGAGTTCTAATGGAGTGTGTGTGTGTGTGTGTGTGTGTGTGTGTGTGTGTGTGTGTGTATCCGTCCATGTGCGCATGTGTATCTGTATGTGTGCATGTATGTGTATGTGCATGTGTGTATATGTGCATATGTGTGTGTATGTGCGTCTGTGTGTGTTTGTGTCTATGTGTACACATGTTTTCTCGTGCATGTGGAGGTTAAAAGTTGATGTTGGTGTTTCCCTCAATCGCTCTTCACTTCAGGTTTTGAGACAAGGTCTCTTGCTGAACTTGGAGCTCAGTGATTGGTCTGACTGGCTGGTTAGCAAGCCCCAGGGCTCCTCCCAGTTTTAGCCACCACTGCTGGGCTTGCAGGCAGCACAGCCATACTTGGTTTTTTATTTGGTGCTAAACTCATGTCCTCACGCTTCCCTGGCCAGTGCTTCACCAGCCCAGTCATTTCTCTAGCTCCCTGTTCAAGGTTATCTTAGGAAACCCCAGGTGACCCTGGTGGGTAGTGGCCATTCACCAGGTAGCGCACGAGTATCTTAGTGCTTTAGTGGCATATGCAGTTCAATTGGTGCAAACCCTTGAGGACCAGCCTGACTTTCCTTGATGAAGATGAATAAATGAATGAATGGTTTAGACTCTGAAAAAACTAGGCTTCTCAGAAATCCGTATAAGATTCTACAGGAAAGTCTGGTTTACCCAGTCTTTTGAGCTTTAAAAGGAGGTTCCTAGTAGGCTGGTCGTTACCCTAAAGTAACTAGGGTGTGTGAAAGGTTCTGGCTAGAACCATTAGCAACTGACAGCGAGTGAGTCAATAACACACACTCCTCCAGTCATCCTTCCAAAGAATAGGCTGCTCGCTCTCTCTCTCTCTCTCTCTCTCTCTCTCTCTCTCTCTCTCTCTCTCTCTCTCTCTCTCTCTCTCTGTGTGTGTGTGTGTGTGTGTGTTTCTCTTCCCCTTTAGTTTAGATACCAGTCCTAGATAATTCCACATAGTCCAGCCATGAGATCCAAACACTAACATGAGCCAGGGATGTCCTGACTAGATTGTCCCCTTGGCAGACACAGTCATGCATGCTGTCTCCAGGCCTCCCATGGGCCCTCCAGCAAAAGAGGGTGGAACTCAGAAGGTCTTTGGGTCTTTGGATTTGGAAATTATGGACTCTGGTCCCTAAGTGACCACCATCCTAGAAACTTTCATGTCTCTCTACCTTATTTAATATACAGCCCCCCCCCGTGTGTGTGTGTGTGTGTGTGTGTGTGTGTGTGTGTGTGTGTGTATGCATGTGTGTGCATGCACATCTACTCCATTGCTCAGGAATGACAATTAAGATAGACAGTAACTACCTGTCCTATAATTGAAGGTAATAGGCAGCAGTGGACAAGAGTGAAGCAGGGTGAGGGCTGGAGGCAGGTGGAATGTCAGAGTATGGGGTGACACCCACGGAGGCCTCACTTCTGTCAGAGCCAATAGTGGAGATGTAGGGGGAGATGTGCAGGGATTGGTGGAAGAATCTTCTAGTAGGTGACAGTGGGAACAAAAGCTTCAAGGCAGTGAGATATTTAATAGTCCAGTTGTACCACACAATTCAGAGTTTCACTAGACCAAACAAGGGTGCTCGGAGGTGGGATGAGCCATGTATAACTCTGGCTACAGCCTTTGGAGATGGGGGGGGGGTCTTCTGTTAGAGTAAGGGAATTTTCTATAATTTTTTTTTAAGAAAGAACAAAATGTTTACTTATATGGCTACAGTGGTGGTGATTAAGATTCTGAATTTGAAATTGCATTTTTAAGAAAATGCTTTCAGGTTATCAGATGGCCAAGTGGTTAAAAGCGCTTACCGCTAACCCTGATCAACTTGAGTTCCATCCCTTGGACCCACACGGTAGAAGAAAAGAACCAACTCCTACAAGTTGTCCTCTGATCTCTGCACATGAGCGACACACACACACACACACACACACACACACACACACACACACGCGTAATAATTATTTTTAGAAAAGTGGAAAGAAAATGCTTTAATTGTAGTGGTTACAGGACATGATTCACCATACTACAGATCTGTCATAGTTCTTACTGGGGACTGAACCCAGGCCTGTGTGCATGCTAAGAGACACTCTACCATGACACACATGCCTTGTGAAGCTGTTGGACGGGCAAATGTGTTCTAACTTTCTTGAAGAGCAAAAGAGAAGGATGGTAGTGAAGACAACTGACCCCCCAGATGTGACTAAAGATGCATTTGTCAGTTCCTGCCTCTTCCTATGCAGTGTATAGCTGCAAAACCCCAGAGTTTCGGTGGCAGCCTGTTCCCATAGACTGGGATGCCATGGGCTCAGCTCTGGTGGGAAAGAATTTCTGTGAGTGTGGAGGTTGATGGCCATTCCGTGTGTATTGATTCACAGAGAATATCTAGGTGTGTGATATTCCATCTACTCCCTGTCCCTTGGAGCCTCCACAAGCCCTGGCCATAGAAGGGAAACTGAGGCACACGGCAGGGGCCTGGGCTCCCCAGTGAGCTTGTCACATCTTGTCCAGATCACAGTGTGCAATAATTGCAACCCTTTCTTCCCGATATTGCTTAATACACGACTATATAATTAACACCAAACTCAAGAACAACTTCATGCAGCCCTAAAGCAGGAGAGAGGCAGCTACACTTGTCCAAACAGTTCCTGTCTTTGGGAGGCACCTGCTTCAGGTTCCTCAAGCTGGTTTGATGAAAGAAAAGAACACTATATTTTGTCCTTCTCCAATGCTGGGGTATTTACAGAAGTTTAAAATCTGCAAGTAATCATAAGGTACCATGTCATGGAATCTCATGTTTGGTTCCAGAAAACTGAATGAATAGACATGTTCCCCTACCTAAGTGTTCTGAAGTCTGAAAGCACCTGACGTGGTAATTAAACTTAGCTGTGTTATTTATCTTTTGTTTATCTGAGACAAGGTCTCAGTATGTCCAGGCTGGCAGTCCTCTGATCCCAGGCTTCCAAGAGCTAGGAATATAGGCAGGAGGCACCATGCCCAGTTTATTTGTACATTTTATATCTTTTCTCATGACAAAATAATAGACACTCTGCATCCTGAAGAAAAGAAGAAAGAAATGATGGAGGGATGCTGGAGGGAAGGGCTGAGGAAAGAGAAAAGAAGAGGGAGTTGGGGGATTCTCTGTACCCCAACTGACTCTCTTAATGTTTTAGTCTACTTCTTTCCAGTTATCTTTTTAAAAATCTTACACAGATAAATCATATATGTAGTAGACAATTTTATTTTATTTTTTCCTCTTAAGAGCATACTACATATTCATGCCTTTAAAGACATTTTTAAGTCAAATTGTACCCTAAGCAATACTTGAAAAGCTAATGCGTGACGATATTACTTTATACTCCACAACAATCTCTGCAGTTAAACCTTTTTGCTTTTCCTGCTGTTTCTCGTGATGTGTTCCAGGGTCTGGCGTTACAGACAGTGAAGCCTGGAACTCTGGCTGCTGGGCTGGTTATCTGCGCTCTGGCAGGACCCTCAGGAAGTGAACTCAGAGTGGCCTTTCAGTTGACAGCCAGGATGAGGGGCGAATACCAGAGCAGTTTCCCTCAGGCAGAAGTCACAGGAGGTGGCCACATAGCAGGGGGGACAACCAGCAAGGGCCAAGAAAAAGTGGGGAGGTGCTAGCCCTGGCTGACAAGCGCAGGTCAGGAGGCAGAGGCAGGAAGCACCAGCTGCCAGGCTGGGACCCCAAAGCCCATCACGGAAGATGCAAGGCTCTTGGGTTTAAAGCCAGCAACCTGCGCAACAGTCATCTCCATCCAGTTGTGCACAGAGAGCCTGCAGGCTTTGCTCTCGACTGCCTGCTGGTGGCTTTCTCACCCTTCCCAGGCATGTCCTGGTGGATGCCTTTCTAGATAAAACAGAACGTGTGTGCCAGCAGCGAAGCAGTCGCCCACGGTTGGCCACTCCTGCTGTACCACTGCTCCCCTCAGCCAGCTTGCTGCATCCCGTCCCCCCCCACAGATGAGAATACAGAGAATGCTGTGGGCAGCAGCCAGCACATAGACGCTGCAGACGGAATCCAATGTTTGACACCCAGTCACTCTGCCCTACATGTCTGAGCAAGCCATAAAGGGTAGGACCGTGCTTCACCTCCCAAAGTGCTCCCTGATACGAGGAGCTTGAAATCAACCTGGCTTAAGTTGCATCAAGACTTGTTGAATATTATTTTTGTTTACTTAATTTCGTTGTCAATTCATATGTACTTAAAAACAGTGACAAAAGAAACATAGCAATTAAACACCTCTGACTTCAACACTCCAGAACTCGGCCTTCTTTTCCTTTCTACAAGATGTTATAAATGCCATTTATCTTTAAAACCTTCTAAAATTATTTGATTTTTTAAAATGTGACTGGGTCTTTGGGTGCATATATGTTTGTGTACCGTGTGCGAGCCAGGGCCCTGCAGAAGCCAGAAGAGGGCATCAGATGCCCTGGAAATGGAATTACAGATGGCTGTGAGTCACCATGTGGGTGCTGGGAATCAAACCTGGGTCCTCTGGAAGAGCAGCCAGTGCTCCTAACCACTGAGTCACCTTTCCAGCTCCTTAGTGCCATTTCTTAATACTTGAATTCTACCCTTTGCTGTTAGTAGACAATGTGTGGGCACATGTCTCTCTCACTCCATTCTCCTTACCACCTTGAACCCACAAATCCAATGATATATTAGCAGCACAGGAGACCCCTTCCCCACCACTTCACTTTTTGACTTCAGTTATCCCCAGCAAATGTGCCCTGAAAATAGTAAATGGAAAATTCCAGAAGAAAATAATCTGTAAAGTTTTAATTCTGTGGATGGAATTTCTTTTATTACAATGTATTGTGGCAATCGTTATATTTTATTATAAATTGCTGCTATTAATCTCTTACTGAGTCCAACGTTAAATTTTATCACAGTCATGTATTTTTTTTTTCTTTCCGAGACAGGGTTTCTCTGTGTAGCTTTGGAGCCTTTCCTGGAACTCACTCTGTAGCCCAAGCTGGCCTTGAACTCACAGAGATCTGCCTGGCTCTGCCTCCCAAGTGCTGGGATTAAAGGCGTGTGCCACCACCGCCCGGCTTCATAGTTGTGTATGTATAGTAAAAAAATGGTTTATGGGGTGAGGTATTCTCACCATGGTTTCAGCCATGCACCCAGGGACTTATCATGCCTCCCCTGAGGATGGGGAGGTACCATTCTGTAATTCCTGATAAAACTCATAAATTAAGAGAATTTGTAGTGTGACCTGTGCAGTAGAGCTGAGCCTGGCCTTTTCTTCATTCCTTGTATTTTTCTACAAGTACCTAGTGCTTTTCCTGTAAACTGCCTTAGTTTTAATATATATTCTTAATTTCATTTTATATGCTCCTGTCTTTGGTATTATGTTTGTTTGTTCAAGATGTATCTACCTATTTAGTGTGTATGAGCATTATGCTTTTATGTATGTATCCTGCATGCACATAGTGTCAGATCCCCTGTAACTGGAGTTACGAGGACTGTCAGCCACTGTGTGCATGCTGGGAACTGAACCTTGGTTCCCTGCAAGGGCAACAGGTGCTCTTAACTGACTGAGGCCTACTGTGTTTTGATGGACAAATACACTGTACTACATATCAGTGACAGTTTTATCTTTACTCAGTATGGACTTGTTTTCTTCCGTTCTTGTGAGCAGTCTTCCACCATCCCATTAGTATTCACGTTTCTCATTTCCTGGGTTGGATACTCAATTTCATAGGCTTTTTCTGTTTCAGAGTTCAGCCAAAACCCAAGGATCAAAGTAGAAAAAAAGAACACTGAGGTTGGGAGGTGGGTCAGTGGGTCAAGTGCTTGTTGTGCAAGGGCGAGGACCGGAGTTCAAATCCCAGCCCTCATGTAAGAGCGGGGCGTGGAGACACATCTCTACAGCCCCAGTGCTGGAGCAAAGCGTTCGGTGGATCTGAGCGCTTGATGGACGCACAGTCTACCGTCAACAGCCAGTTCTACCCGGATGTGCAGCTCCAGGTACAGTGAAAGATCCTGTGTCAAAAAACCAGGTGAAGAAGTGATTGAGGTCTCTGGCTCCACGTGCTTGCATGGGCAAGCACACCCACAGACATGTGCACACATGCATACATCACACACACACACACACACACACACACACACACACACACACACACACAAAACACACACACACTCATACACACTGGAGAGAAACAGAGTGAAGCCTTGGTTACCCCAAACATGCTCACACCAAACAAAAAGTTTAGGCAGGCACTAGAATTCAAGGTTGGAAACACTTTTCTCTCAGAATTGTAAAAATGTTGCCTTTGTGGTTTCTTCCTTATAATGTAGCTGTTAGAAATTCTGATGTCTTTCTGATTCTAATTGCTTCAAGTGCGACTTTCTCCTTTCTGGATGTTCTTTGAAACATTTCTCATTCTCTTGGAATCATCACCATCACATGTTTTGATATTGACCTGTTGGTTTATTGTTTTTTTTCCATTAGTTCACTTCAGTTGCTGCCCTAACTGCGCCCCTTTCCAGTCCGGAACTTCACCCCTCCACTGCGTTCTTAGATGCTTCCTTTCAGATAACTTTCTCCTATTTGTGTTCTCTCTTCCTTCTTTCTAGCATCCAAACAGTTAATCCCCCTCCCCCCTCACTTTATAAACAGTCCCTTCATCTCTTTATTCTTCACGTGCTGGGATTTTCCTGACATCATTGTTCTTCCACCTACATGTTAAATATTTCATTTCTGCAACAGGATGCTGACTGCAACTGCCCAAGCATTTCAGGAGAGACCCCAGGCTGGCAACAGGAGGCACAGACAGGCACTCCCGACAATGCTCGGGGAAGTGGCTGCCACCATCACAGGTAACACTGTGGAAAGAAGTCAAAGTCGTGAGGCTGAGAGCCCAAGCTCAGGAAACTATTTTATTTTTAATGTCATAGTCTGTCAACCATATTATTTTGAATTCTTTCTTCCTGCCCTTGAAAGGAACTTGAGCCATATCCAAGTAGTAAAAATAGCCTCCCTTCTACAATTGTCTCCACAGACAGTCGGGGACATCCGCCCTCCCAGGGGTTGCTTTCGGGATGAGTCCATTTCAGCCATTTCCACAGTTTTCACCTGTGCCCACGGAAACACATCCAGTCGACCTGCAGTGGGGTTCAGCAGGGTCCCCTCAGGACGCCTTTCTGTCCGGTGGCTGTGGCAGCTGCAGAGATGGACCAGTGACTGGAAGTTTGGATTTTGACCACGTTCTCACTTAGTACACGCTCAGGATCACCACTGCAATGGAGCTTTTCTTCCTTGCTCCTTTCCTGCACCCTGCTCTCTATGAACACGTGGCATCTTCTGGCTTACCCGAGACTAGACATTAGTAATTGCCACCCATTTCCTCTGTTACCTGTTTTCTTTGTCTCTTCACTTCCTTCCATTTGCTAGTTGATCAAGGCTTTCTTTACAGGCTCGGTGACCTTTGACTCTCTATAATCTCTGCAGTGGAAGATGCTGGCATGCAAACATGTTTAGGGGAGCTAAGTGTGTAGTGAAGCTGGTGACATTTAACCAAAGCACTCTTGGGTGTAAGGTAATAAATTTAGTTTAATTTCCAGGTCTTGTCACAATAGTGTTCTATTTTATGGTCATGGTTTGTGCTTTTTTGCTGGCTTTTCCTTGTGGGTGTAGAGACCCCCATATGAGCACTATGACTCATTATCCCCAGGACTGCAGGGGCTTTCTGAAGGGATGCCAAGCTGAGTTTCCACGGTTATGGATAAACACTGCACATTTAAGTGGATAAAACAGATCATGCCTATGGATGCTTCTTCCCCATTTCATACACACATAGCTTTGTCTTTGGAAAATTTTAGATCACGTGAAGAAAACAAACCAAGAACGTCCTGGTCATTTGGCTTGAATAGGTTGGTAGTTTATCATTACTTTCAGGCCATTATGTTCTGAGTGTGGACAATAGGGCCTAGATCCCCTATGGGTCAAAAACATATTTTCAGACATCTATATTGTGGTAGATCGTTCTGTTTAGTTAGTTTTGGGATGGGGTTTTGCTATGCAGCCCAGGCTCACCTTGAACTCTTAGGCTCAAATGATGCATACTCCTGTCTCAGTTCCCCAGTTATCTAGAAACACATGTTACTGTGCCCAGCAGACGTTCTGGAAATGGCCACTGTGATTCCAGCCTTCACAGTGTCCTTTCTCATGGCGGGTATGCCTTGCTTTCTACACAAGCACATCTCTCCTTTGTCTGGGCTGGCCTGATCCCTGCAAGGGCTGATGGGATCTGTGATGTGACACTCTGCCCATGTGCTGTGGTCTTCTGAGATGACATGGCTTCTGTTCTTGCCTTGTGATCCAGGGCATTTTGCTGGAGAAGGTCAATGGGGGAATACTGCACACCTCCCCAACTGATAGGTGGAACCCAGGATCCACGGTGCTGAACCCCTCTCCCCAGAAACAGGCCAAGTCATCAACCTCCAGAATCACGAGCTACAGAGGTTCTTGTCCTAGTCAGTTAAGTCTGGGGTGGTTTGTTACGCAACAAGAGGTGCTCAGTTTAGAAGACACATTTAGAGTCAGAGTCATGACTCACGCAGTACCCTGGTGCCTGTACTTCACCTTTGAGGGAGCAGGCCCTGTGGCTTCTGAATCTCAAAGATTTATTTTTATTTCCACATGCTCGTGCTGTGTGTGTGTGTGTGTGTGTGTGTGTGTGTGTGTATGTGTGTGTGTGTGTGTGTGTGTGTGTGTGGTTATGTGCATGTGAATGACCTCTGTGGAGGTCAGAGGTCAGAGGCTCAGAACCCCCTGAGCTGAAGTTACAGGCAGTTGTGAACTAACTGCCCCACACAGATGCTAGCAACTGAGCGTGGGCCTTCTTTACGGGCAGTTCAGGCTCTTAAGCACTGAGCCGTCTTGCCAGCCCCTGATTCTTAAAGAAGACTTCATCTCCAAAAAGATCAAGAACCATTTACTTCTAGGTTAAAGTTAGACATAATATCAACACAGATTAGTTTGTGTTTATAACAGTCTCACCCTGCTTGCAATACTGTAAAAACCTGATTACAAAATTGTATTAAGGAAGAAGATATCCGAAATTTATGGTAAAAGCTTAATATTCCCAGGGCAGGTGTTAGGAATGTAGCTGGAAAAATTAGTCTCTCTGTGTGTGCATGTACACGTATCCCTCTGTATATGTGTGCATGCATGTACATGTATCTGTGTATCTATGAATGTGTGTATGTTATTCATACATCAGTGGTACCCTTAACTCAGTAAGAAAACCAGACCCTGGGCTGGAAAGGCGGTTCAGTTGATAAAGGACTTGTCTTGCAGGTATGAGAACCTGAGTTTGAGTCCAGAACCCATGTGAAAGCTGGGTGTGGTAGCACGTGCTTGTTATCCTGAGGTTCCCTGGAGTTTATCTGCCAGCCAACCCAGCCGAATCAGCAAGCCCCAGATACCTGTGAGATTTTATCTTAAAAAGGGGGGGGACACAATTGACAAAAAAACTAAGATAGACAGCTCCTGAGGAATGACACCCAATGTATTTTCATATGCATGCACACACCTTTACACACATGAAGATGCATCACACACACATGTGCATATGCGTGTACACACACACACACACACACACACACACACACACACACGGGAGAAAAGAAAGCTGATCTTGGACATATGTACTGCAAATATCTAACACTTATTTGTTGTTGGTCCTTTGACCTCTGATGTGACTTTTACTTTGTTTTGTGGTCAAATATATCAACATTTTCTTTGATAGCTTCACCTCTTCACATCACTTCCAAGCTTCTTTTCTTAGTATAGAACACACCTGTATTTCTTTTAGAACTTCACAGTTTCAACTCTTACTATAACCACTCATCTCTACAAGGTCGATGTGGAGTTTATTCTGCTGGTAGGAAGCTTGCATTCGCTCTTCCCCAACCCCATTTACAAAATGCAGCACTGTTTCATATACCCTTTGTCCCCAGTCTTCCTGAGCGGAGGGCTTGGGATCCCCCAGGCTCTGCGGCCCATAGGCTCTCTGGCCTTCTTGCTCATCCCCACTGTTCTGGCACTCACTACTCTGCGGTCTGTTGTGCTGGACTTTTCTGTATGGCATGAGGCCTCTCTTATCTCTCGGTTACTAATTTATTTTCCTCTCTAGCTATCATCACGTTTTAAGTTTTCCAGGTGAACTTAAGAATGTTATATCAAGTTACATCCATCTTCAACTGCTGCCTCCCCATCCTGCTAACATCTCTCTGCATCCGAGAGCACAGCATGGGGGATGCAGAAAGAGACACTAGCTCCTTAAAGACCCGAACTCTTCTGCACAAGAGCAAGGCATCTTTGCATTTATTCAGGAGTTACGTTGGATGACAGGTCTTTCTCATTTATTGTTTGTTAAGTTTTCCTCTAGATATTTTTAAATGTTGTTGATCAGAAAAAGACCATATAATACAAACATTTTGTCACTTTTTGCTTGTGGAAACAGACACAGCATCCCTGTGAATGCACACAGTGTTCCCCACATTGCAAGGTCACTTTGGTCTCATTCCCAATGTCTAAACTCATCACGTGTAACTTCTAATGAGTTATTTGTCCTGAGCATCTCAGTATAACTGTCCTTGACAGCCTGAGTGCTTCTAAGCTTGTCCCAGGCTTGTAATGCCTTGCCATGCAAAGTCTGCCTGCTACACCAGGCCGACTCTGGCACAGGCTGTGACACTTGGAAAATCATTGCGCTCAAAGAGAATCCTCATGTTCCTTTGATGGACTTAAGAAGCTCATAATCTGAAGGCAGATATAAAGACCCCCCCCACATACATTTAAATATCAGTGCTGCGTGGGGACCACAAATGTTCTCAGGTTCAGTTTCTGTTTAGTAAATCGAAGTGTTTTGAAGGCATTATTTGATGAGCACCAAGGGTTTGCCAGGGACTCAAGACCAAAGGATGAGCACATTGGGAAAGGTGCCCAAAGAGATGCAATTTTGTGTGTCACAAAAAGCTCCTTTAGCAGTTTTTTTTTTTTTAAGTCACATGTTAACGTCCCTGACTCTACCTGTGAATTCTCTTATAGATGGAAGCCGAGAGTCGAAGTGCTGGAGAACAACTTAAAACACAAAGACGTGGAGAAGCCTGGTGACACATGGAGGGGAGGACATGCTTTTCTAGAGTTTCAGTTATCTAGATCAATTAGAATGATGATCAGACAGACCCTGCAGAAGTTGACAGGAGGATGTAGTGTAGGGAAAACAGTATTTTGTGGAAGGTGCTAAAATCTCAGCGGCCATTTCAATATCTACAGATTTTGAGGCAGGCGATAGTAAGGGTCAAAGGAAAAAGGGAAATGTCCTCCAAGTTCTTTATGAATATGCCCTGGCATTCCATGATTGTATGGAAGTTGTTGCAGAGAAAAATCCTAAAATTTAGCAACTGGAGGCTCTGAGATTGTGGCAGGGACATTTTACAGTCAGATGTATCTCAGCAGCATTGACTTCTCTCTTCTGTTAACTAGTGGATGGAGAAGTTCAAAAGCAACCCAATGGTTAGCAAAGAATTGCCACTTTCACCCACAGTAGCTGATTTCAGAGCATCCATGTTTTTCAGAAACAGACCTGTCCATTAGCTTACTCCAAAAGTTAAGTGCCAGTCATCAATATTTGCTCATTTCTTGCTACAATGAATAGTTTCATAACATATCATAACTGTATTGATGATAATTAAAACAGCCTGAATTATGTCCTAGATAAAGAAACATACACTGCAGCTTACACAACACAGACTGCTCCATTCTGGAACGTAAAACTCAACTCACTAACTGCATAGACAGCAGTCACATCACGACCAGGCAGTGTCAGTGTCTGCTACCTTGGAGAAAGATGTCAGACTACCATGTGTGCCTAGCATCATATTGAACTATGTTCAAGTCTACACCTCGGCAGAGTGCCTTGGGTGCTGGGAGTAGGTGGCGTCCTTTGTTTGAGTTGTCTCCGTGAGCTTGTCTGGGTTGAGAGATGGAAGAAAGAAATGACCCAGAGCATGGTGAGGGGAGATATGACTGGTGGGGTTGGTTACTGTAATGCAATAGATATGTTCGAGATCCTCCAGCCCCTTCATTTCCCAGCACAGCCACAGCACAGAGGTGAGATGGGTGCCATTGAGATAATTCCATAAGGATTTATTTGCCTGTCACCGAGCTTTTCCTCAGATAGTCCGTGAGAATTATAACGCTGTGATCACCAGATCCCAAGGGCCACAGTCAAACAGCATTCCCATGAATTCTCCTCTGTAATTCCTCACAGTTTTGAAGGACAGGACCTCACCATTTATCTACACCTGTCATTTACCAAATCAGAATTGTCTTTCATCTCCTGGATCTGAGAAGTCCAATAAATTGCTCCAATATATCACTAGATAATTGAAAACCATCTTTAATATGGTAGTTATTAAGATCCAAGAGCAGAGCAAGTCTGTCTTCACTCTATCTTATCATTCAACAATCAAACATAGAGTCCAGGAAAAGAGAAAACCTCAACCCTACAACTAACTCCTGGGCCGAAGGCATGCTGAGTGTTGGAGAATGGACATGTGGACCAAGAACATGAAGAAAGGGCCATGTGGGAAAACAAGCCCTTTGGGAAATTCTTCATCTTAAGATGCATCAGTAGAGTTTCAAGGTGACAATTTCTAAGTGGAGGGGCCATTTACTATTGTACTAGACACTGCATGGTTGGTATGTGGTTGGGTGGAAATCAACCTTTCATGAAGACCAAACAAGTCTGCTGTTCTCCCACAGACTCCCATCCACAATGAGGATGGAGGCAGGTCCCTGTCATTGTTCTAGATAATGGATTACCTACACATCCATTTCCAAGTGTAATGACACTCTTGCTTATTAAAGACCTCTCAGCTGAAGGGGCAGAATATTATGAACTGGCCGAGCCATTCATTTTCTTGAATATGTTATTCAGTATTTTATGCTAAACCAGCAATACACCATCCATTTTAGTACAATGATCCTTATGTTCAATAAAATTGAAGTGTCGCATCATAAATCATTAGAGTCATTTATTTTACATTAGACACATTAGCCACTATATTCCATAATCTATTACAATAAGGTGGATTTAAATGTACCCCAAGGAACTGCAGTAATAACTCCAGCACTAAATATAGCAATTTATGGATAAAATATGCTTAACCTAAAACTGCACTAGCTTTTGTGATGGCTGTGAACTCCGAATGGAATTTAGTGCTGATGGGGACTGAACTCAGCCAGCCACACAGAGAGAGGGAGAGAGTGGGAGACGACAGGCCTGCCTCCAATTTTCTGTTCATTAGTTTTAGGAATGGACAAGATTAATAATTACACAATTCATCAGTTAGACACAAACTTTGTAGGAGCAACTCACGCTCAGCTGAAGTGTCTCCTCAATACTACATGTTCAAGATCATCAGCGAACCCCTCACTGGTGTTTCTGCTCACCAGCACTGTCCTTCGGCACCACCTTGTTCAGAAGAACTCACTACCTCTGACTGTGTGAACAGACTGGAAGGGGGCTGCCGAGAGGAGGCTTCTAGAGCAGATAACATTTTTTTTTTGTTTGCCTGCTTTCAAGACAGGGCATTGCTACACAGCTCTGTTGTGTTGCTTTGAACCATGTTTGGTTTGGAACTCATAGTCCTCCTGCCTCAGTTTCTCCAGTGTTGATCTTATATGGATGGCATATACTAGAGAATTTGTGACTCATCTTTAAGTTTATAGGGTGTTTTCTTTTACTAACAAATGAGATGACAATTATAAATTCTTAGAAGTTAATGAAACAGTTTTTCCTATTATCTTATAAATATGACTTTTTCATAATATCCCTTTCCCACTTTATATACATCTCTTTTTGAAGTGCTTTTCTGTGAACGAGAAAGCCATATTCTAATATTCAGTCTCTTTCCTGGCTTGGCATACCTCCCCCTAATCATGGAGAGTTTTCTTACTTGTAATTATAGGTCTGCAGCACCTCCACACTGCTGACGCTTCCAGACACCTATGCTGGCAATCTTAAGTCTTTGAGATTTAATCATGAAATGAGACTTGCCTTATTATACTCCTAATAGAAAGCCGTTGCTGTTCAGAGTTATTAAAAAGCATGTTCATTGTGTTCAATTTCAGACAGCATGGCCCTGAATTGGCACAGTCAGTTCTTATTTAGGAAATTAGAGAACAGGTTAAATTTCCTCTTTCTAAGACATCCATCTGTCCATCCATGCACTCAACTCATCAACTCACTCCCCTTGTTTCATTCCGTCTTCCCTCTCTTATAATCATCTAACTATTCAGTTGTCCAGTCTTTGACCAGTGAACCCATGCCTACTAAATTCCGTCCCTGTGCCCAACACATGGTGGCCACTATGGTACCACAAGGACCAAGATGGGAGCTTACTTTGCAACAAGGTATTTTCAATGACTGCATTATTGGATTCTATGCAAAATATTGTACCTTGCAACATTTGTAATTGTCGAATGGCGAACACTTACAGTGAGTGTTAAACCTCAGCACTAATGCATTCACACGCTGGCTTCTGGGGGAAGAGAAAACCATGTGTGGCTCCATGTAACCTGGGAGTTTTGCTCTCCCTCACCACAGTTCTTTACTGATACAGTGGGGGATCAAATAGGCAGTTTCTAGGTTTATGTCTCGGATTCTAAGAGGGGGAAATTATGTTCATTGTCTCTTTAGTAAAAAAGAAAAGAAAAGAAAAGAAAAGAAAAGAAAAGAAAAGAAAGATCCTGATGGGAAAAAACCACAGAGATAGCTGACTCAAGCTAGTGGGAGCTCCTGGACTCTGGACTGACAGCTGAGGAGCCTGCATGGGACTGAACTAGGCCCTCTGAATGTGGGTGAAAGTTGCATGGCTTGATGTGTTTGTGGGTCCCCTGGCAATGGGACCAGGACTTATCCCAGGTACATGAACTGGCTTTTTAGAACTCATTCCCTATGGGTCGATGCCTTTCTCAGCCTTGATGCAAGGAGGGGCTAGTTCCAGCCTCAACTTGGTATGCCAGCTTGTGTTGACTACCCAAGGGAGGTCTTACCCTCTATGAGGAGGGGATGGGAGTGGGATGGGGGGAGGTGGGGGGAGCAGGAGAAGGGGAGGGAGGCAGAACAGGGATTGGTGGGTAAAAGAAAATAAAAAAATTTAAGTAAAAAAGAAAGAAAGAAAGAAAGAAAGAGAAAGAAAGGAAGGGAGAGAGAGAAAGAAAGAAAGAATGAATGAAAGAAAGAAAGGTGGAAAGAAAGAAAGAAAGAAAGAAAGAAAGAAAGAAAGAAAGAAAGGAAAGCATCCACCCTTGCCGCACTTGCTAAGGCCTGCATCGGCCTCAGCTTCCTTTGACTTCCTAGACTGTACCATGAGCCCAGGCATCCTGCTCTCCCATTGCTCTGCGGTTGAGCCTAAGTTCTCAGCGAACTGTTCCCGGCTGAACACAGTGCTGCTCCAACTGCAGCCATCCTGTGTAACCTTTCAGCATCAGCACCCACCGCTCTCCCCTCTCCCTCGTGTGCCAGGTTATCTGAACTAAAGATTGTCTCCCCCAGGCATGCTTCTCCAAATGAAATAAAGCTTCGTTTTCTGTTCCTCACTCTGGTCCAATTGGATTACTTAGCTTAAAACATTTCAAGGCACCACTTTGTGCCATTTTTTATACTCTGGCCCTATGGCTCTGGATGGTGTTCATCCACAATTGAAGCTTCCCTGTAATGCTACCTGCCACTGTTTGTTTGCTCTGTCAATTATGGAGAAAAATGATACCCCTTATCTCTAGGTAGATAGAGCAAAGTTTATATAAACACACACTAAAGATAGAAAAACAATGGTCCCAGAGTAACCCCTGGGCTCAGTCATGCTTGGTACACAAGGCTTACTGGCAACAATAGGTGTATGATTGTGTGCACATGCACGCATGCACACATGCATGCATGAATGCATGCACGAATGCATGCACACAGCAAAACTTGAGACCAAGTTTAGGGTAAGAACCTCTAGGTAAATCATGAGATCCAATCTTAGGAAAACAATTTTCTTTTAGTTGATCCAGCTGAATGGGCTGAACACAGCAGCTGGCCCTAAGTGTTGCAGGCGGTCTGCGATGGGGTGGGATGGTGGTGGAGATAACCACACACAGAAGCTCATGGTGGGGCTGAGGGATGGGAAGAGGTGATCTTAGCCCAAATGCTAGATGACTCCCTCTTCTTTTCTGTACATCCTTTTAATCAAATCAGGCTGCAAGAAGTAGATTTACAGGAAGGACTCATGTTTCAGGACCCCTTGCTGTGGGGACCCTTTCCAAGGCTTGGAGAGGAGCTAGCAAATTTGTGTAGTGGTCACCTGAATGCAATTGAGAAAGGACAAGTTTTAACTCAAGTGCCTCTGGCTCTCTCATCTGCATGCTGACATTCCCTGCAGCATATGCCCTCCTGGGTTATCTGGGGCAAGTGGGGCTGAGCAGGGAGGGTCCCCATAGCTCCTCATTGGCAGGTTGTAGATATGGTCCATAGTTATTTGTGTGTAGTCGAAGGCCATTTGTCCTGGTAAGCACAGGAGTGAAGGTTGACCTGGAGTTTTGGGATAACAAATCCTAAATGTTCTGTCAGACATTCAGGTTCAGCCAGATGTTAAACAGGCTTCCTCCTAAAACAGAACACAGCGGTTCACAAGTGCCCACTGTGTTCCTGTCCCTGGCATTGACTTTGGAGGTCTTGGCTTTGGGGTACCAAACCATTGCAACACAGCAGCCTGACATTACCTTGAAACTTGTGACTGTTTTCCATTGCCAACCAACCTGTCAATTTATGTAAAATTGGAAATGCTTCCGAATCACCCCAGTAAAACAGAAGCAAATTATAATCAGTGCATTTAGGAAAGACTGAACCATGCTTCTTCTTTTTCTATAGAAAATTTTTAATTAATAAAAGTTAAATTTATTAAGTAAATAAAGAGGAAGAAACACACTATAAAGAACTTCCAGAGGCAAAATTCAAAGAGCTATAGAGTGATAGCTAACTCACAAATAGGACCATTTTTAGCTTTTGATTTTTTAAATCTTTTTTAGTTTTCCATTCTAAATAGTTTTCAGGAATTATAAATTATTTTGTTTTCTTTTTCCTCCTGAAAAATAAAAGTTCCCTTTGCAATTCCATTTTATTCCTCTTTGCATTGATAACTTTGTGTTGTTTTTGGTTACAGGTCCCTAAATTTCATTTTATCATGGTGAAGCTTGTTGTGGGATGTTTTGTATTGCAAATATGTTAATAAATAAAACACTGATTGGCCAGTAGCCAGACAGGAAGTATAGGCAGGACTAACAGAGAGGAGAATTAAGGAAATAGGAAGTGAAGGAGGAGACTGCCTCAAGCTGCCGTCAGGACAAGAAAGATGTAAGGTATCAGTAAGCCACAAGCCACGTGGCAAAGTATAGATTAATAGAAATGGGCTGAATATAAGAGTAAGAGCTAAGGCCGGGCGGTGGTGGCGCACGCCTTTAATCCCAGCACTCGGGAGGCAGAGCCAGGCAGATCTCTGTGAGTTCGAGGCCAGCCTGAGCTACCAAGTGAGTTCCAGGAAAGGCGCAAAGCTACACAGAGAAACCCTGTCTCGAAAAACCAAAAAAAAAAAAAAAGAGTAAGAGCTAGACAATGATAGGTCTGAGCTAATGGCCAAGCAGTTTAAATAATATAAGCATCTGCATGTTTATTTTATAAGTGGGCTAAGGAACTGCCAGGGCTTGGCAGGACCTGGAAAGAAAACTCCAGCTACAAATGGCACCCAACATGTTGGCAAGAGTTTCCAGCTAAAACCTGAGTAAAAAGATTCTAAAATGGAGCTAAAAACAGTTCCTAGTTGTCTCTTTCAAGTTAGCGGCAGCCTGTGTGTTTGAGCTACTATCTACTATGGCAGGTTCCTGGCGTGTGCGCTCGACCTACAGTATGGTGGGAATGAGGCCTCTGCAAGTGGCACATTAAGCTGCGTGGTGGATTTAGCCTTTGCTAGTATAAAACAAAAAGAGGTTTCTGGGCTACATGCTACTTTGATAGAAACATAGACCCACTATTTCTGAGAGTTGATGGCTCCCAGAGCTGGCAGAAAACGTACCACTGCCATGTTGGGAAATTGAAGTGGGCAGAGCCAGCAGCCACAGCGCAGTTTCAGTCTTAGAATGCTGCAGTTTAAAGCAATAGGTTCACAACAAGACTGATTCAGATAGAATAGTTTACAATGTATGTAAAAATGTACGTAGGCTTGAAAGAGAGAGAAAAAGGAATACATACAGTTATATAAACAAATAGATAGTTTTAAAAAATAAAGTCTTTAAAGAAACAGTAAAGGTAATAAGCCATGTAAAGATGGCTATCACACAGAGAATCTGGATTATGTTGTCTTTGATATTTGTAACTGAAGAAAAACATTTGATTGCAAAAGCTGTCCTGGCGGCAGCTTCAGGCAGTCTCCTCCTTCTCTTCCTGTTCCCTTAATTTTCCTCTCTGTTAGTCCCACCTATACTTCCTGTCTGGCTACTGGCCAATCAGTGTTTTATTTATTAACATATTTGCCATACAGAACATCCCACTGCAGAAGCTGAGGCAGGCATAGATCTGAGAGTGGACTGAAGACAAGGTCTACAGCAGGCAGCAAGGTCTACAAGGTCTAGAGAGGCAGGCCTGGAAACTGCACATCCAGAGACACTTACAGACTAGACATGGGGGAGACAGACAGACAGACAGACAGACAGACAGACAGACTAGCCATCTCCCACAGGACTCAGCTCAACGTTCATGCCCTCCCACTGAGCCTATGTGATGACGTGTTGTGAATAGTAGCAGGACACATTTGCCAGGGCTCTGCATGGCTCCCACACCATGGACACACATATATATGATCCAGGGACCCTGGCTGATGCAGGATAGAAGAAGTGAAACTCATGCCCATATCATGGGAAGTTCCAAGGACACAACAGGGCTGAAAGGAAAGCAGCCTTAAATGTCCACGTGGTGCTGCTGCAACCAATCCTGCTTTACAGTCAGAAAGGGAGCTTGGAGTGTGAAAGCAAAGTGCATGCTGCACATCTACTAATGTGCTAGGAAACCCACTGTTTTGCACTCTAATTCACAAAGCATGAAAGTACCTGCACTAGCACACCCGGAGACCGGTGGGGGAGGGGAGCACAGTTGCTTGGGTGAATGTGCTGACAAAGACCAGTGGGCTATTAGTCTCCATCACTGTGGACAAAAGGCAGGGATGGGACTATTGGCCCACTGGGCAAGAAATACTGATTGTCAAAAAGAGGCTAGGAATATTGTTTTGATGGCGAGTATCCTGATGTTTAAATGTAATAAAACAATGAGGAATCTTTTCCAGTGCTGTCTGGGCTAGGGCTTGTAGCATATCTGCCTCCTGACTGTGACCTCTAGGGTCCCTCCACCTCCAATAAGTTCTGTCCCAGAGTGAGTTCTCAGTCACTGACTTATGTGGCCACATCTCTTGTTCAAATGTATTGTCCTTTATAAACCCGCTGCGCGGCTCCTGGCTTCACTCCTCCTCTGTACTTGGCTAGATTTGAAAGAAAGGTCTGGTTTTGTTGTCTTGACTAGCTGCTAATTAGTTGTGTAATCTCAAGTGATCTGTTCAACTTCTCAAAGTCTTAGGTTCTCACCTGTGAGACAAAAGCAAAGGAAAATAATCTACCCTGCCTACCTCTTGGGTGTGTTGTGCAAAACAAGTAAACAGTGCATC
Organism: Peromyscus eremicus; assembly: GCF_949786415.1. Classification (NCBI taxonomy): domain Eukaryota; kingdom Metazoa; phylum Chordata; class Mammalia; order Rodentia; family Cricetidae; genus Peromyscus; species Peromyscus eremicus. The sequence continues at coordinate 103,885,879 of NC_081425.1, read as the reverse complement.
TGTTCAACTGCTGTGTGTCAATGAAAAATAAAAATATATTTAAAATTAGCGATCTGTGCTTTAAAAAGTAGCTATCAAAAGCCAGTATGGTGTTTTTAATGATGACCTTAATTTTCAGAAAGGCAGTCAGCTAAAATCTTCCCTTTCCTTTTCTAGAAATGAGCACTTTAATTTTTCTTCCAGCTCTGATTCTACCCTTTCTCCTCGACATCTCCAAATGGCTGCCTTGTGTAATGTGTACTTTTAATTGATGACTTGGCACAGTCTAGAATCATGTGGGAAGGGAGTCTCGGTAAAGGACTGTCTAGATTAGGTTGACCTGTGAGATGTCTGCGGAGAGTTAATCTGCTTAGTTTAACTGAGGTGGGAAGACGTGCCCACTGTAGGTGGCACCATTCCCTGGGCAGATGATTCTCACCTGTACACAGAGGCTCATAATTAGACAGTGTGCCAAGAGTGAGAGCTTTTGCAGCACTCAGTTCTAATGGGATGACTTCATTAAATCCTTTCCCTCAAGGCTCAGGGATCTATGCACAAGAGGAGGTAGAAAGATTATAAGAGCAAGAAGTAGTGGGTGACTCCAGGTGAACAGTGTCCTCTGGACACAGCCCGGCTGATGCACACATGAACTCACAGACTGTGGCACCAGACACAACACCTTCACAGGTTCAAGCACCAGGAGGGGAAAGTAGATAGACATGGGGTCCCACCCCTGACCAAGAAGCTATTTGCAATTGACACCTACTGGCCTCAGGCACCAGCACACAACCCATGGCACTAAATTGTGGGCCAGATTTAGGGGCAGAAAAGTTCAGTGGGGATAACTGAAATCCAGGAAGTCCATGGCCTAAAGGATTACAGGTGCTACGTAGGGGCAGACATAAGAAAAGATCTGTCAGAGCTGGGAGAGTAACCCTACAGGAAATACAAGGATAACAAGAAAAAATGGATGGAAGTGAGGCTCTGATTCTGACTAGTCATATGGGCAATTTTAGGAACATCCACTCATGTAAATTTTTAGTGATGGTGTGTCAGCCAGTCATACCACCTGAGTATGTGGTGAAGGACCTACAAAGTGTGAGCATCAGTCAGATAGGCTGGGCTATGCTACAATAACAGCTCCCAATCTTCACCCCATGCTAAATGAAAGGCTATTCCTCACTCATGCCTCGCTGCCATGCTGAGTTAGTGGGGAACTGCTGTCTGTCATCTGAGACTCCAGCCAATGAGACAGCAGCCCGTCAACAGTGCTATCAGCCATCCCACCCCTGAGAAGGAGAGTTCTGAAGGCTGAAATCCAAATGCTTGGCCTGGAGATGACAATGATTGACTCAGAGTTCAGCACATACCCGAATCTGACCCTAGCCCAGGGGTCAGTCAAGGACACTGCAGTCATCCTACTCCGAAGAACAGAAGGTGTGGGCAGGAGCCTGCAACTTGCGGGGGAACCTGTTCTAGTCTCCTCACTGCTGTTTAAAGTAGACAGTGCAAGTGTCTGGAAGAAGCCCCTTCACACGTGCTGCTAAAGGAAGCCATGTTCAAGCAGTTGCTTCATTCCTTCTCAGATGAGAATAATCATACATGTTCGAGAAGCAGACTCCACAAAAACAGGGGCCCAGTTCAGCAGGAATGGTTGGGTGAAAGAACAAATTTTAAATGACAGTATTGGGAGCTGTCACAGGGGGCTAGCTTTCCATAAAGCAGGAAAAAACTCGGTTGACTTCATGCAAAGTCAACAACAGTGACATGGGATGGCCAAAGGGCGAGTTAATTTTTAGTTTCTATTGACAGAAATACAATTTGTTGAAGGGTGGAGGTGATAGGCATCCCACTTTGGTAGACTGGCACATGGCTTGGCACCTGAATGTCAGCTGATATGTTCAGAGAGAGATTGCATACTGAAGGACCCCACTCTCTTCACAGAGGGGAGCCGAGGAGAGAACAGCAACACTGACTTTGAGAAGGAAGACATTCAGAGCGAAGGTGAAACCACTTTCTAATACCTACAAGTGGGGAGTGGGGCCATTGAAGAGCACCCCACACAGCTGTGTGCCTGCCACGCATGGGGCATTACGAAGAGAAAGAGCCTGTGAAGGTCTGATAGTCCTGGAAGGAACCCCAGCAGAACTTTAAATGTACAAGGCACACCACAAAAGCGAAAATGTTGTCAGGCCATTATACGGTCAGTCAGCTGAGCATTAGGTTAGGGGATTTCTAACATTCCACAGCACTAAAAATTTCATGATTTTGACTTCTACAGCATTTACCCGCTCCTGTTCTTCTGGTCTGAAGTGCAGCAGTGGCCACCCCTGGGCACCAGAAAACAGGGGAACATTCTAGAAAAATATAACGCCACAGGCCAAGGATTAGTTAATCTGCTTTTGCAATTGGCAAGACAGTCTTTTCAGCTTTACTGACCATATGGTCTCTATGGCAACATTCAGCCATGCTGACAGCAAGCAGAAACAGTCATCAATAATAAGCCAACTGATGGACAGATCATGTACCAACAAAACTTTATTTACAAAAGTAGATATTAGGTAGTATTGGTTTGTGGAGTGCAGTTTGCGCCCTCCTCCCCACCCGCTGTGGACGTGGACGTGAATTCAAGCGGTTGGAGCTATTATCCAGAAGTGTGAGAATCCTCCTATAGTGACCGAAGTACAACAGAGATGGAATGGTGTAGGGCCTGCTCAAGTCTTAGCAAAGATAAGGAAAGCAAGTGGTCTGTGGCTTAACAAGCAGTAGGGCCACCTTGAACAAGGCATACATGTTTGTGAGAACAGCTTGTAAGTATAGAGACCTGAAGTGTTTGGGTTTCGGGCCTTAAAAGGACCTAGAAGTGTGTGTGTGTGTGTGTGTGTGTGTGTGTGTGTGTGTGTGTGTGTGTGTAGGGGGGGCAGCTTTATGTCCAGGCTTATGGGGCCTAGACAAGGGTGGAGCCTATCTCCATCCTCAAGGGGGAAGTTCAGACAAGCCATGATCAAAGAGACAAATGCCTTTTGATTTGAAATAAGAAAAATGTTCATTTCACCCCACTATGAGCATGTTTAGTTCATCATCAGGCATTATTATAATGATATGCAAATTGTGGAAAGGCAGACATCTTTCCAACTATGTTTTCATTAAAGATTCAGCCTTTTTTTCCCCCTAGAATAATAGCAAATGACATGCGAACTTCTTATGAACTATAGGTCATGAAAGGATTTGGTATTGGCATTTTAATCTAAAAAGTCGTGCGCCGGAAAAATCAATATGTTTCAGTTGCAGCCCTCGGATGCAATTTTCCTCATGTAACAGGGTCCTTTTCTTTCCTTCCTTCTTTCTCTTTTTCAGCTAAGTCTTTTTTTTTTTTTGAAGAATGAATAATTCCTGGTTTTTCTATGAAACAAGCAGCTGTATTATAAGGTAATGACATCAATAACACATTACATGTAAACAGAAAATGAACAAAAAATCATTCAAGGCCCTTGTGAAACCGGAGTCCCTTTCATCAGCCCTGTTACAGGCTCCATTCACATTATCGGATTGAACCACCCTGCATAACCGAGGTGCTGACAAGTCCTGATTACCAAATAACTCCTGGATCCCTTTCAGGCAGGTTCACCAAGAGGACAGGAACAGCAGGCCTTCCTGGGGGGTTGCCGGCTTGCCGCAGGGGCCCCATCAATGAAACTCAATGTCGTCACTCCCCTGCCCCAAACCCAGGACACTGGGCTTCCTGGCATATAATTGGGCGTTTTCCTCCCACGTCTCTGCTTGCTTTAGATAACAGTGGTTTACAATGCAGAAGGGAGGAGGCCAGGCCGAGGCCGCCCAGGTCTCCTCCAGTGCACAGAGGGCTCAGATTAGGCTGCCTCTGTGGCAGACTGCTTGTTTGTCTGTTGTTGTTCAGGGTGAGACAAGGCCCGGCTATCCAGTACGTACTGGCTGGCACTGGCCCTCCTGCTTCCTGAGTGCTGGGGTTGCAGGGGTGCAGCTGAGACTGCAGGGGTGCAGCACACCACTCTGCCAGCCCCAATCAAGAGAAGAGCGTGGGCAATGGGAGAAAAGCACCAGATGGTGAGAACCAGTCAAATGTCTCCGTGTGTGCCACAGTCACCTTCCCCTTGCCCTCCTCAATCCTTGGTTCATCCTACTGGTGACATCTGCTTTCTGATAGCCTTCGAGTAGAAGCCCAAGCTTTCTTACCATTTATGGAACCCTCCCCCCAGCCCCACCCCCCACACTAGGTGGGAAGTTGGGAGACTCTCCACTTGGAGTAAGAATCAGAAAAACTGCTTGCCTGGCTAGCCTGCCTAAGGTCTGTGGGCATGGCTGGCTTTTTAGAGGTGCCCAGTCTCTGGTTGGAACCTAGTTCCTCTTCTCAAGTCGCCTAGAGCTTGTGGCCTGTGATGAGTACAGAGCAACAGCCAAGCCAATCCCAAACAAACATTTCAAGAAGCAAGCTGTGGTTTGCCTTCTGGGTGGTATATCTCCATATGTTTGATGTAACCTTCAGCTTGGGAAAGATCAGACTTTGAAAACAAAGCTCTGAGCTTCCAGCTTGGCTCGGAGCATCCCTTTGGAGGGATGTAGGCCTCTTAATTAATGCAGGCTCCATGTTTCCCCTCTCCTGCTTCCTTAAATCCTCTCCCCTTCCCTAACTTCACACTGAGATACATTAGGAAATAAGACAGCACTGTGCTGGGATCCTCACTGCAGTCTTTTCCATTAAAATGAGTTCAGTGGTGCCAGTCACAGCACACTCCATCCTGTTGTCAACAGCACCATGGGGACCAGCTCATCCATGACTGACTGTGCATATTGAAATGTTTCATAACTTCTCCATGCCTCAGTTTCCAAACCGTGAACTACCTACGGGGTTTAGTTCTTGAGAAAATATGAAAATCTCTAAACAGTGTTAATAAAAATGGTAAAACCCATCAGGAAGTAGGATGTTTTTTATGGCCAAATCTGGTGAAATTTGGATTTTTTCCTAGAAGTGAAGGGAGCCACTGAAGAGCTTTGATGAAGGAGCAACATGATTGACCATCCCTTTTAAAGAGATCCCTCTAGGTGCTATCCGGAATCCATCCCTCAGGACAAGAGTGGATGCAGGAAATGAATTAAGCACCCGTTATGAGAACTCACGTGAAATCACATGATACCTCAGAGATGGCAAGTGATGACTTGATTCTGGAGAACATCAAAGGCACAGCCCACGGGATGTGTCAGAGGACTAGATATTGGAACGAGAGAAGAGTCAGAGATTCTTCCAAGGGTGGGCTAGCTGAAGAGAACGCTGGAAGAGTGGAACAGAGACAAGGTGAACACTGAACCCAGAACACCTCAGGCACTCCAAGAGTTCAGTGCCAGGCACAGCAGCTCTGGGGGGACCGGGGAGCATGCGTAAACAGAGAGGACCTAAGGGACATTTTGAGCAGCATAAAAAGCTCAGGTAAATATGTGGAGATGTAAGAACCTTTAAGACATAAGTGACAAGCTCAGCAAAGTGAAGCAGGCTTCCTAGGAAGCCTGAGGATGGGGCAGCGGAGCTAGGCAAGGTCAGGATTTGGGGGTCTAAAATACCTGCCAGGTAGTTTGACTTAGAATTGGTTGAGAGTCTGATTCTTGACTTCTCAGTGGAGCTACCTTACCTGTGTTTCGTGAGAGACCACTTGACCCTCTAGGCTCCCAGGTACTAATATGGACACTTGCTTCTAACATACATTATGAACGCTCTCAGGTCTAATTTCAACACTGAGTCATCCAAAGTTTATAGACCACTACTGTGACCTACTCTTGGATGGTAGATGCCTGTCTTCTGTGCATTTAAAGAACTTAAATTCAACACTTGTGGTAAAACTACGCTCTGCGTGTGTATCATTTATTCCAAGCTGTGCATTCCTAGATGGAACAGTCACACTCAAATCAAGCGCTCAGGGGAAGATGTGGATCCACCATATTCCCCCTCATGTGCAGTCTAAGGGATCTTTAAGAGGAAAGGGTTTTTCTCTTAGTTTTTGTCTTCAATATTGGAACATAAACCTTGGACGCAAATGCCTGCAGACCCTCTTCAGTGAATTTGGTGGAGACTCAGGTATTGGACTTAGTAAGTTTTCATGGGTGGTTCTACTGTGTGCAGCAGGGTTAGAGAACTTCCAGAACTCCTGTTCTGGGTCGCTGCTTATCTTAGGACATTTTCCTTTTAAGGCCAGCAGAGAAGGGATACATGTACTCATATTACAGAAGTGAAGATGGACCTGGCAGGATCCAACAGGGTTCCCATGTCTGGGCCTTTGGGTTTACTCTGTGCTCTTGCAACAGGTCATGCCAGGACTCACCATTCTGCAGTATTTTCTCTCAAACCCCTGGGCTATTCAGAGTCACACTTGATCACTAAACCTGCATCCTGTAGTGTGCATCTGAGAACTACATCCAAAGTCTGGGTGTTGTGCACAGGTCTTTAATCCATGCATCTGGGAGGCAGAGGCAGACTGCTCTGTGAGTTAGAGGCTAGTCAGATCTCTATAGTGAATTCCAGGCGAGTTCCAGGCAAGAACTACAGATGAGACTGTGCCTCAAAGGAATAAATATATTAATTAATTAATTAATTAGTTAGTTAGTTAAAAACGAATGAACCAAGCTGCTTATAAAATGTTAGCATTTTCGGAAGCTGAGGTAGGAGGATTGCTACAAGTTTTCAGCTAGCCTGGGCTAAGACTGAGTTCCAGGCTGACTGATGATCAGAGTAACACTGAGAATGTGTTGTAAGCCTGGCTCTGCCTCCACAGGGCTCCAAAGCAGTTCTGTTCAGTTCTGCCAGGGGAGAGGGTGTGAGGATGACTGCCGTGCATGGAGGAAGGGCTATACAGCCTGGCAGAAAGGGGCTGTTGTTCCCCTCCCACCTGACCAGGAGAGGCAGGAGGACATTAAGGTTAGGGAGGACTGGAGTCTTTCTGTGGTGGGGTTTGTTTACTATTTGGGCTAGCTCACAGAGACAACACAGAGCCCAGGTCTGCTGCTGCTATCAACTATTATCTCCCACCAATTTAACAGACTAGCCAGCGGCAAAGCCAGTAAATACCTGGCAGGAATCACTTGCAGGAAGGTGCAGGGTGGTGGGGCAGGGGATGGGAGAGAAGCAGGTGGTGGGGTGTGGGGAGAGGACATCCCAAACTAAGTGTGTGAGAACATACTGCAAGGTAACCCAACACTTAAAAACAAAATGAAAAGCACCCCAAGAAGATGGAAAGGGGCCCTGAAAACCTTTAAGGAGAGTCTTGTAGGTTTTCTTTGCTCTCTACTCAACATCTCTACAAGTGTGGGTTTGTTCATTTGCAAGAAGTGGTAAAGAGAGCTTAAAAAAAATCCTCCCATTGTGACAGGTCTAAGGACTAGACTGCTGTGCACTGCCGGAGAGACCCTGCTTACAGAGAAGACCAGGTGGCCTTCTGGAAACAATGCTAAGATACAGAGTGAGTCTAGGCCTTGACTCTCACAGAAAGTCAGAGCCACGCTGAGGAGAACTTCTGGCCTCACTCTAAGATCACCTTTTGGTCTAGCCCCATAGAACATACAGGAAAATACTGAATAGTGTGTCTGCACATGCTCTCTCTGTCTCTGTTCTTTCTCTCTTTACGGTCCTTTCTCTTTATTTTCTCTCTTTCTCTTCTCTCTTCACTCCCCTCCTTCTCCTCCCAGCCTTTCTCCTTGTGCCCTCTTCCTCCCCCCATTCTCACACATATAGAAGAACCCCTAATGTTCTTACTACGAAGTGCATTTAAGAGCTATTTTCATAAAATCCCATATAATCTCCATTTGCTCACAATTCCAGCTTTGGTGAAGACTTCTTTTATTCTTAAAATTTATTTCTTTTATTTTTTGAGATTATAATTGCATCATTTCCTCTTCCTTTTCCTCCCCCCAAACTCTCTCATATACTTATCCTTGCTCTTTTCAATTTCATGGTTTCTATTTTTCATTAATTGTTGTTATATATTTCTAAGAGCTGGCTCTTTGAGAAGATAGACAAGATTGTCAGGCCCTTGCTCCAATTAAGGAAAGAAAGAAAGGACCAGAATTAACAGAACCAGAAATAGTCGGGGAACCATTATAACAGATACCAAAGAAATTTGGAATATTATAAGAAAATATGTTAGTAACCTGCATTCCATTAAGTTAGAAAGCCTAAAAGAAATGGATGAATTTGTAGATTCAGTCAAACCATCCAAATCAAAACAAGAAGTCAACAACTGAAACACAAAAAAGGAGATTGAAATAGTAATAAAAATCCTCCCAGCTGTGAATTCAGCCAGATTCAGAGCAGAATTCTATCAGACTTTCAAGACAGTCAATCCTTCTTAAATCATTAAAAAGAAAGAATGAAAGATAGAAAGAAAGAAAGAAAGAACAAAAGAGAGAAAGAAATGGAAGGAGCACTCTCAAACCCCCTCAAGCTCCTTATTGAAGCCAGAATGACTGATTAATACCAAAACCAGGTAAAGACACAATAACAACAAAGAAAGAAAGAAAAAAAAGAAAACCACAGGCCAGTCCCTCTGATGAATGTAGATTAAAAAATGTTTAATAAAATACTTGCAAACAGAATACAGATATACATGACAAAAAAGTTCTTTATGACCAATTTTCTTGATCCTTAGAGTACAGGGATGGTTCAACATATACAAGTGAATAAATATAATAAATACACCACATAAATAGAGTTAAAGACAAAAATTACATGATCATCTAAATAGATGCAGAAAGATGCCTTTTTTTTTTTTGTTTTCTTGATATGAGGTCTCTCTATGTAGACCAGGTTAGCCTGGAGTTCACAGATAGCCACCTACCTCTGTCTCCTGGGTGCTGGGATTGAAGATGTGCACCATGATATGCAGCCAAGGACTTATTTTTTGAGATGTAATTCACAAGATGTTTTACTCGTTTAAAGTATATAATTCAGCCATTTTTTAAGTACAGTCACAAAACTGTTCAACACCATCACTATCATAAAATATTTTCATCGTCCCTAAAGAAACATGATGCACACTAGCAGCTGCTTCTCATTCTCCCCTATCCTCAGACTGCCAAGCAAGCTCTCTGTCATAATATCCAACTCCAGACATTTCATCTCAATGTTCTCACAGGTGCCTTTCTGTGACTGGACCCTCTCACTTAGGGTTATGTATTTAAGTTTATCTACACTACACTATATATTAGAAGCTTATTTTGTTATACCTGAGTAATATTCCTTTGTTTGTATAAATCATATGTTAATTTATTTACCAGTTTTAACCATTGGACCTAAGTTACATTTCTACTCTTTCAGCTGTGATGAATAAAGCTACAAACATTTCTAGTTCAAGTTCTCAGGTAACTATGTTTGAATTTCTATACATATAGCTTAGGAATGGGATAGTTGTTTCCCATAATTATTCCATCCTTCAGCCTTTGGGAATGGTCAAACTATTTTCCAAAGCTGCGGTACCACTCCGACCCTGACAATGAGGGCATGCTTCAGCTCCTGCTTCCTTCATGATGCTTCCTGTTGTCTGACTTTGGTGTACTCATGACCATGGCTGGTATTTCAGCACAGTTATAACTCAGACATCAGGATATTGGAGAGCTCCACTCCAAAAGGGCTGTTAGTGCTCTTATAACAGGGCTATGGGGATCTTCCTTCTAGTAAGGTCATATTCTAGTCCTTCTACCATGACAGGATTCAACAACAGGGACCCATCTTGGATGCAGAGGGCAGCTCACATCAGGTGTTGAACTTCCTAGCCTGCAGAACTGTAATAAACTTCTGTTCTTTGTAGATCACAGAGCTGGAAGGAACTAAGCCAATGAGGATGTATATAATGCTGATGTCCTCAGAGAATCACCAAGGTTCATTCTTTACCAAGTCTTTGTGACAGTTACAGGGAACTGTGCTGCTGTTTTCCCTTTGTCATAGTGGTTGCAGTTAGCCTGGGGGAGTTCTGTTCCTCCAGACGGTGGCTCCGTGGCTATCTCTAAAGGCAGCCTTAACTAAATCTCTATAGTTCTAATAAAACTTGAGTTTTGAAGGCTGGGGTGAAAACCTGCAAGCTCAGAGAGTTACAGTAGCAACTGGCTAACTCTCTCTCTTTGCTGATATCCCCAGAAGCCTGCTACATTTGGCACCCAATGTGGGGCACATATTTCTATGTAGGGCCTGAGAAATCTGGAAAATAAAAAACCATGGCCTCCTAGTAGCCAGGTCCCTGTAATGTACAGAGATATGGCTTTACCATACAGTGAACACTTAAGCAGCCAGCACATTAAGTAGAAATAATAAGCTAAGTAAAAATGCCTGTCACAGTGCAGGCACCAACTTCATAGAGCTGGGGAGGTTAAATCCAGCTCCCAGTTAAATGCAGGTCTCTGCCAGGCCCTTGAGACATAAAGCTCAGCTCTCATGGACCCAAACTCGGCAAAGTCAGCCATGTGGTGAGTTTAAGGTTAGGCTTACAAGGTCAGAGAACATTATAGGTGCACAATAAAGCAGGTCCAAACTGAAAAAACTCTTAAAAAGTTTAGAGTGTGTTTAAAAAATGTGCATAGATGCTTAAGAAAGAAAGAAAATAGGTATAGATAGTCATAAGAAAAAATAAATAGTTTAAAAATTATAAAGTGAAGTCTTTAAAGAGAGAGTAAAGTAATATAAAGGGGAAAAGGCCATGGAAAGATAGGAAGTATACAGGGAGTCTGGATCCTAGCTGGTGCTGTGCTGATTTTGATTTTTTTGATTGCTGATGAGTAAAAAATAGCTGCTGAGAGACCTTGGATTATAAAAGGGACTGCTGAATTAAACTACCCTAGATACTTGGGGAATGTCTTAACTTTAACATGAAATTCACAAAATTTATTGCATTGGGGGAGAGGTTATGCTTTTGTTTCCACAGAAAATGAAAGGTTGTGGAATCCTTTAAGGTTAATAGAGATCAGGTTTGATCAGGGGAGATCTCCTGAGAATCTTGGCTATAAACATAAAGAAATAAACCAAGAAAAACTACAAGACAGGTAACATATATACTGAACCCTCTTCAAGGGAACAGTTCTGTGATTGGACAGTGAATATTACAACTAGTTTTCCAAGGACTTGACCATTATCTCAATTTTCTCAGAGTCCCCTGGGGATTCTTTTGCCTCCAGATAACACGAAGCAGTTTAGAGAACACAATGCCCACATTCCCAAGATGTGGGGTGGGTGGTTTTGGTTGTTTGGTGGGCTATGGATGTTTGTATTATTTAGGGAGGTTATAGGAATATAGGACAAAAGACAACTATTAACCTCAAATATTTTACATTGGTATGAATTTTGGTATATTGGCACAAATTTAAAGTTATTTTTGTTATACTCTATGTATGTTTCTACTCTTGTTTGGGGGATTGTGCTTATGCAGCTCATTTAAAAATGTAGTGTATAATTAAAATGGAGATTAGTAGTCATCTATAATAATCAAATTTGTAGTCATATTAGGTATGTTTTGAAGGTTAAATAGGTATATTTTAGATAGATAGATGATCTTCAAACCTTTCAGAGACCTACAGAACATGGCATTTAAGATGTTTAATAACCTAAGGCTTTTCATGACAGTGAGACATGTCTGGTCCTGGCAGCACCTATCTACTTCATAAAAGGATGATGGGTATTGAAGAACCTCCATATGGAGTTTGCTTTCATTGTGGCAAAGTTAGCCATTTGGGCAAGAAACTGCCCTTGCCACAACTGCTGACAGTATAATCTACAAACTGGACAAGCAGGACACAAAGAAAAGTGAACTGCCAAACCTTGCCAAGACAAAGTGGGATAGTCTTTCAAAATTTCTGTTTCACAGAAAAGTCTTCCAGATATTCTAGGCCTGTAGATCAAAGATGGATGCCTCAATGTTTCAGAGGAGTCTTGGGTGACTGTCCAAGCGGCCAGATGTCTCTGTCATTTCTATAGTTTTGGAAGTGGCTTGCACTGTACTTCCTGTTTACTTAGATAATATTATATCTTTCTGGGGTCTTTGATGGAGTTGAAGACTAGATAGTTATAGTTTTCCTTAGTTATGAAAGAAAGTAAATTAGGTACAAAATTTTGGATTCACCAAGCTATGATAAATAATGGAGTATTTTCTCTGGATTTGTCAAATACAAATGGACTGGATATTATAAATGTAACTCTTACTTGATAATTGTTCTTACTGTGTATAGTTTTACTATATTAAAGTTAAAACCTTTCATTTTATTTAGACAAAAGGGGGAAATGTTGTGGAAGAGAATGTTTAACTATGTAAATATGTGTTGCATTCTTTTGTGTTACAGGACAACTGTTTAACTGTGTGAAGACATATTGCTTTTGTTGATGCTGCATTTGTTTAACTTGTAAAGGTGTGTTGCTGTTTTACCTTGCCTGCCTAAGGCACTTGATTGGTCTAATAAAAAGCTGAATGGCCAATAGCTAGGCAGAGGAGGTATAGGCAGGGGAGGGATAGGTGGAGCTGTGGGCAGAAAGAAAAAAGGAGCCAGACAGTGGCTAGGCAGACAGACATGGAGGACGGGAAAGCAGGATGAATAATATGTAGACGAGGTAAATGAGCCTTGGGGCAGCACATAGATTAATAGAAATTGGTTAATTTAAATTAAAGAAAAAACTAACTAGAAACAAGCCTAAGCTAAGTGTGAGTATTTATAATTAATAATAACTCTCTGTGTCATTATTTAGGGACTGGCAGTCAAAGAAAACTGGTCACACTGTGCCTGCTGCCACTCTCAACAACTGCCTTCTTCCCACAGGGTGCCACAGGGCTCTGAGCACTGTGGAACTTTGTCACCAGACTTAGACAATCATTTGGTTCTTCTAACATCTGAGTTAATGATCCAGAGATTAGATGATGTCCGTTCATATTGCTCAACCATATGCATTCTCCTTCCTTCAGAGAAATGTATCTAGAAGTTATGTCACATTTTACAGCTTCACACTCAGATTTTCACATCAAGCTGAGTATTTGTGTTTGTGCTGAACACACTATAATACAAGGGCATTCTGTAGAAAACAGTATCATCTTTTGCTGTATGAATGTTTATCAGAGGCAGTGTAGCAACAGAAATGGGAACAGATTAAATTTAGAACTGGGGTCTTGAGTTGTTTTACATTACACTGTCTATTCCTCAATCACAACTTATTAAGGCATAAATTATGAAAGAGCAAAGATATGCTTAAATGAACAGAGCTTGGTGTTGAAATAGAGTCTAATGAATGAAAATCAATTTGACACCCAGTAAATGCTATGCATAGTTGTAATTATACTTCAAGGCAATTAGACATAAAACACAGATTATTCAGGTAGATTATAGACTCATACAGTTATTTTGACTCTTCTACAGTCAAAAATGGAAAGAAAGAATGAGTAGTGAGCTGGGGAGATGGTAACTAACAGTGAGTACTTCTCTTGCAGAGGACCTGAGTTCTGTTCTCAGCACCCATGTCAGGCATCTCATAACGACCTGTAACTCCAGTTCTGTGGGATCTGATGCCCTTTTCTGGCCTCTGTAGGCAACATCACCAAGTGCACATACACACACACACACACACACACACACACACACACACACACACTCACACACTAAATCTTAATGAAATAAAAAAGAATGTTTATCTTCTGAAAGTTGAAGAACTTTTTACGACAGAATCTCTTAACTTTGTGTTTGTGTCCTAGACCTTCTGGTAGGTTACAGAAGGCTATGAACTTTTTCTCAAATAATGTTTCTAATCTAAAATTCATGATTATAAAGGAGACCATTTTTTATTAAAAAAACCAAATTACTTTTAAAATTGTGGTACAGTAACTGGTATTCCCCTGTATTGCCACATTTAACAATCTGAGTCATGCCTTCATTCCACAGCAACAAGGGCTGCAAGCCGTGCTCTGAGATGCCACAGTGAGCATGACAGGAGAAGACAGCCCAGGGTCCACTCGACTCACGTGGTCATGAGCTCATAAGCCTGAATTTCAGTTAGGAACGGGTGAGAGTGGAGGTGCACTGTCCCCACACCAAGGTTGGGTGTGGTGGTGTGTGAGCATCAGGGCAGCCTGGGCTGTAGAACAAGGACTGTCATTAAACACTGAAAGATCCTCTGAATACAGGTGAAGGAATTCGATGAGGAAGATCAAAGACAGACAACCCATTCCCAATCACGTCCAATCCATGTTAGCTATCAGTCACAAAGAACCAGTGATCTAGCAACAAAGGCAGCTCTCATAGTCCCACACGTGGGCTAACCCTCTGGCTGTATTAGAGAAGCCTTACCATCACCTGCCGGGTCCGTTTCAATAACCGCATGTGTTGACAGCTCTGCTGTAAATGTGGGACACACTGAACACATTGTGAGTGATGCCGTTGGTGTGGGTCACTGCAGCCACTGCAGTGGTGAATTGTTTATGTTTTCCAGTTCTCTCCAGTATTCAAAACCAAAACTGTCCCTCTGCTGACCTTTATGGGAATAGATCCCCAGGGGCTCTGGGGAACCTGAGAGAGCTGAAGAAAGGAGCCCCCAGCTCCACATCAGGTTGCGCCCAGCAAGCAGTGACTGGGGAGCACTGTGGACTGCTTTTATCCCCAGGCTGAGAAGTTTGGCTGAGTCACAGAGTCCGAAGCCCCTGCAGCAGCCTCCTGGAACAGAAACACTGAAGAGTAAGGAGGATGCTGGTTGGAGCCCTACACTGTTGCTGGAATTGCAGTGTGGGTATCACATACCAACTTGATTCACCTCTATGCCAAGTCACTGTCCCCAGGTTTGAGTCTCATTCAAGAACACACAGGGACTGTCAAATTAAAGGAATGCGGGACTAGAACTCCCTGACTCCTCATCACTGGCTTGGAGCACAGGCTAGATGAAAAGATTTGGTAGCAACCCTTAATAAAATTATATGAGTGTTTACACAGTCCAAGTAGTCCCCATGTAAGCTGTACAAATAAATACCATTTCCCACCCCAAGCCCCTGCTTTGAAGAAAGAACTTGCACTCAGCTGTCCTTTGTACTATATTATAAAAGAAAAGCCCCTTTCTGCTGAATATCTGAATCACTCCCTGGCAGTTTCTCAAAGTAAACAGAGTAAAAATTAAATATTAATGTTTCTCATATGTCTACACACATCAGCCAAGGCAGTTCTTCCTGGCCCTGCCAGGCATTAAAATAAGTCGGCCACTCCATCATTTAAAAAAAAAAAAAAAACCCACTAAAAAGAAATGCCAAGACAACATCAAAAGTTCTGAAGAACCTTTTGGATATAGATAAACATTCTTTGAGTGATTGTCTTGTCTAATTGGTCCCCTGTGTGAGACAACATTGGGGTAGACAGACTCTTTCATAGATGGCTGAAAGGGGGGGGGGCTTTACAGTTAGATATCTTAAGTGAAAAAAATCCCCACGAAGATCTGATTTTTCCTGTACCAGATTAACCTCTCCTCATGAATTGGGTTTTTGATAAAAGCTGTTTCAGATTACAAGAAAACAAACAAACCACAATTCTTATGAGTTCATATTGTATTACATCTCTAAGGAGAAGGCAGGAATGCCTTTGACCAGTTTAAATCCAAAGTAAAATGAAAAGGCTCTCTAAGCTGGGAAAGCGAAGGGGCTTCTGAGGCTTCTGAGGCTTCTGGGCCTTCGTGTTTGTAGGGCTGCAGCTGGGAGTGGGAGATGGTGTAAGGTTGCCTGAACTGAGTCCAAGCTCCTTCCTCTTGCTCGTATCTGCTTTCAGCTCTGGATCTGACTGTTTTGTTAGTCAGAAATCCAGGCTGAAATCACTCATTTTATCCTTGACCACTCGAGAATGGGAGAAAGCAAACAAAGATATGTGTTAGATAGGGCCAGATCATTCCATTCTGCAAATCATGAATTCATAAAATTCATAAATTCTGCACACGTAGAACCCCTAACAGCCCACAACGACATGATGGAGTTCTAAAGTCCATTTAACTCTGTCTCTACACTATGGACACCGGCTAGAGAACATGGGCTTCACAGGGGACCTTATATGCAGGAACCATCCTGGACACTGGCTTTAAGGACCTGTCATGGTCATGGAGTCGCAGCTCCCTATCTTACAGGGCAACCAACACTCTTGTCTCCACTGGAGACATCTTGCCAAGGAGATGTCTGGCTCACTTAAATGTAGTATGGATTCAGATAAGAACAAAAGTAATATAAACTTCTAAAATCACTAGTAATCATGATGGGTATAAGTTCACAGGTCAGGTTCCACTCAAACCCACTGAATTAAAAATGTTGTGGTTTGGATATTGTGACGGTTAACTTTAATGAACTTGATACAACATATAATCATGTAAGAAGAGAGTCTCAGTTCTATCTTTGGAATTGTCTACATGGGGTTGGCCTGTGGGGAACTGTCTTGTTAATTGATGTGACGAGATGTGGTGGTAGCACCCACCAGCCCACTGTGGGTGGCAACGTTGCCTAGCAGGGGTGCTGGACGGTAAGTGTGGAGAAATTGAGCTGAACACAAGCGAGTGGCCATGCACGCCATCATTTCTCTTGTTCTGACTGCAGATGTGATGTTATGTGACGAGCTAGTAGCACTTCCTGCTTTGATTTCCTGCAGTAATGGACTGTGACCTAGAACTGGGTGCTGAGTAAACTCTTTCTCTTGTAAGTTGTCTTTTTTGTCAAGGTATTTTATCAATGAAATGAAACCAGGATAGACATGAAATAGCCTCACTGCCTTCGCTAACTCATGAGTTAAAAATACTTGGTTCCTAGTTGGCGGCACTATTTTGGGAGGTTCTGGAAACCTAAGACTGGGCATAGCTAGGAGAAATAGGTCAGTGGTCTTAGGGACTGTTTTAGTGAGCTTTCTGCTGTGATAAACACTGAGCAAATCAGTCTGGGGAGGAAAGGGTTTCTTCAGCTTCCATTTCTAGGTCACAGCCCACCATTGAGAGAAGTCCTCACAGGAGTCCAGGCCGGGACTGAAGCAGAAACGATGGAAGAACACACCCTCTGGTCACTCTCACTTTCTCTCTGTTGGCTTCATTATCCAGCTAGGCACTGCAGTGCAGTGGGCAGCACATTAGGTTTCTAGTTTAATTACACCTGGAGCTGGCTGTGGTTGGGCCCTCCCCCATCAAACATCAGTCCAGACAATCCTGACAGACATGGCCACAGGTCAACCAGACTGAGGCAATTCTTCTTCCCAAGGCTGCTCTGAGTTGTGTCAAGTTGATAATAAAGGCTGATCACAAAAGTGACCATGGCCACTTCCACCCTCTCACTCTGCCACCCTCTCACTCTGCTTTCTGTCCAACATTAGGTGAACACTGTCCATCTGTCCATCCGTTCCCCCCCCCCCCCCCCCCGCCTCCCCGGCTACATTTCCTCTTCTATGATGCTCAGCTTCACAATGGGCTCAGAAACATGGAGCCAACTGGCCACAGACTGAGCCCTTTGCAACCAGAAGCCCAAACAAATCCTTCTTTTAAGTTTTTTCTGTCAGGTATTTAATTGTAGTGATAAAACAAAACAAAACAATAAAACATGTGTGCATGCCTGTACACACACACACACACACACACACACACACACACACACACACACACACAGCTAAACAGTCCATGCTGGGCATGTGCTGACCTTCCAGGCATAACACACCCCAGTGCCCTTCTGGGATCGACACCAGCCATCTTCATTAGACGTTACCTCTGCATAGTCCTAATTGTTTCATTCTTGATTTTATCCCCCACTTTGGTTTTTAATTTCCATTTAAAGTGTTGGTTAGTTCTACTGTGTTTAGAGGATTCACGTGGAAATTCTTTCTGGGAGCAAGGATGAGTTTTCTTTGGTGCCCATTCTCTTCTCACCTTCCCTGCTTTATATAGGAGCTAAAAACATGAGTAGCCTTGCTGAGTAAACAAATCCTACAGAGCAAACTGCAGTATGAGAATGCTGAGTAGCCCTGCAGAATAAGATGGAGCCAGAGAAGTTGGTCGGTGGGACTGGTAAGGGTAATGGGAAAACAATTCCGCAGCAAGAGTTCTCAGCCTGAAACATCTTTACCCACCTGGATGCAAGGGGGCGGAGATGCTTGAGATGCCAGCCCCCAAGGACTCCAGGCAAATGGGACAGCAACTCTTAGAGACACAGCCACTCTCTGCCTATGGGTTTCCTGATTGAGTAGCTCCAGCTTTTGAGAATGCTTCTCTTTTTGTTTAGGGTTCTACATAAGATTACTTGAACTTTAAAAATGCTGAGCTATATGTTGAATAAAAGGCATACTTCCCATAGTCAACATCAGCTATACAGCAAGATTGTCAAAAACACTGGAGCCCAGCACTGCTCTGAATTGTTCACTGGACATACAACTCTAACTTCTCCGAAGGACTCTACAAAGTAGCTGCTCCTACACCCTCATTCACACCCAAGAACACAGCACCAGAGGCCAGTCCCTGCCCATACCGGCAAGCAGCTGCCCGAGCTGACTCTAGTCAGTGCTCTCACCCACATTTTAATAATGCTTTGTAGCAACTACCACTCAGTGATGTTACCAATAGATTCAGGTCTGTGGTGAAATAACCATTCAGGGCCAACCAGCTGTGACTGAGAATAACAGAGGGAGCCAATCTTATGTGTCCATGAAATCTTTATCAATGGTGGGGGTGGTGCTTGGGGAAGTCCTTCCTACTGAGTTTCTATCATTATCATCACCATCATCATCACCATCATCATCATCATTACCATCATCATCATCACCACCACCACCACCATCATCATCATGGCTCTCATGGGGACCTCTGACACACTGTGCGTAGTCTATGTTACAGTCAGACCCAGAGGTATTTTCTGGTGGGTGCTAGTAAGAGCTAAGTGACCAACCGTGAACAGGCCAAGGCCATCCTTCCTCCTAATACAGCAGCACTTGAAAGGGCACTCTCGGGCACTGACATCTTATAAGTGACTCAGGCTTCTCCGCTGTTTCTTGCCAGTGGGGACAAGTGTCCACATCAAAGGGAAGGCAGCTACTGAATGGGGCTGGCTTCTGAAGACCTGGGTTTCTGAGGAGTTACGAAGGTAAAGGGGAAAGCATTAACCCAAATCTCCCTTCAGCTTCCGTCTGAGAAATGAGACTCCATGGAGCAGCACACGCTCACTCTTGCTTCAGAAGTATTTTTTCATCTCTCAATCTCTTTAAAAAAAGAAAAAAAAAACTACAAAGCTTTTGTTTCTACAGTTTTCTCTCCTTTTCTTTTCTCCCCAAAAGAAGACAGGCCACAGCTCCGGTTCCCTCCTTGAGAGAAGTTTGCCATTCACTTAGTGGCATACCCCGTCCACTTGAAAGAAGTGCTGAGTGTGCCCCATTTTGCCTTTGTGCTTGAAGGCTTGTGGGGGGTGTCGCTGAGGGCAGGGTGTTTTGTGAATGCATTTCCAAATCACGTCTTAGTGGGGTGAGGGCCAGCTCACCATTAGATGACCCTGACCTCCTAGCATTACAGAGAAGAACACCCTGGGATTCTTGTTAATTGGCCAGATTCTCCCACTCGGGACAAGAGAGCTGACTCCCCTATCAGCCAGCTCAAAGCAGAGCATCCTCCAAGCAAAGAGTGGGGGTTTGAGAAAAACAGTTCATCTCTATCAAGGTCTGGGGAAAGAAAGGGAGGAACCCTCTCCTCTTCCCACATACTAGGAACAATGTCAGATCAAACTGGTAAAATTTTAGAGAGCACAGGAAGAGTAAAACCGCTTGAGAGGGGGAAAGTTAAAGTCTCTGCTTAAAGATTAATATTCCAAGTTTGGGACAAAAGGATGCTCTTTTGTGGTTCTGTGCTTACGCCTCTGAATGTAAACATTGTTCCGAGAGCCGTCTTTTCTCTGCCGGATCTTTAAAGGGTAATAAATTAGCCCGCGGATGGCCAGACAAGCTGCTACTAGATGTGAATGAGAATGTGTCTGAAGAAAAGGCTGACTTTCAATCACACTCTATTGAAAGAATGGTGGGCTTTTCTAAAGAAGCATGTTGTGCCTATTAACCAACTTACAAAAGGGGCCATTTCCTTGATTTATGTTCTGTTGCTATAGCGATCCCGCAGCCCAGACTGGCAGGTGAAGCTCCCCTCTAACAACCTCAGAGATTTCTGTAGTTATCCTCCAGTCCAAAACTGCATGCAGCACAGGCTGGAAGACAGGGCAAACAAGCTGTGTGTGCTAAGCAAATAAACAT
Organism: Peromyscus eremicus; assembly: GCF_949786415.1. NCBI lineage: Eukaryota > Metazoa > Chordata > Mammalia > Rodentia > Cricetidae > Peromyscus > Peromyscus eremicus. The sequence continues at coordinate 103,865,650 of NC_081425.1, read as the reverse complement.
CTGGTTTCAGCATTTCTACACATCTCTCAGAAGTTAAGAAGATATTCAAGAGTGGGTCAAGCATTTTGACACACTTCAAAATACAAATGCAGAGCTCTGTTTTCAGCCATAGGTGCTGGGCTGGTGCAAGGGCAGGCTGGCACTCATAGCACTTTGTAGAGCGTACAGTACTGTATTTGAAGTTCTACCCACCTTCAGGGATGAGCTGGGCCTGCATGGCCTGAGCAGAGACAGCTGTGCATGCATCTGTATGTACTTGGGCTACTTTATTGGGCAGATAGATTAGGGTCATTGCATGATCATGCTGGAGGAATCAGAGAGACAATTTTGCTCATATTTCAAGTCCATATTTCTCAGGAGGGAAAATAGTGATCCAGAAGTGACATTTGCCTAAGTGTAATGTAGATGATTCACAGTAGAGCAAAGACCATCTTTTTACCAGTGACCCTCTAGCCATCATCATTCCAGTGAGCTGTGAGAAGCTCGGAGGTCAGAGGTGGGGAGCAAGTTGGCATGCCAGTGATGGCTTATAATTTCACATACAATTTGAAAAGAAAGCATGACCACCGAGTCATGGGGTGGGGGTAGGCAGGAGTGGGGAGTTAGGACCAGAGAACCAAGAACTCAGTAGATAGATAACTGAGCGTACCCTCCAATGCTAAGGAGAAACATGTCCTAGAAAGAGGAAAGGCTACCAAGAGGTACATGGCAGCACAGGGGCATCTCTGAGCAGGGAGTGACTCTTCTCAGTGCTCAGGGCATATGACTGGTGTCTGTGTTGTGGTGTGCTATGGCTGAACTATGGTCTGGGAACTCTGACAGTTCAAGGCTCAAAGTGTGCAGTCAAGGTGTCAGTGAAGCTGCCTCTTCTAAGGCCCCTTGGGATTAGAGATCTGTTTTGGGGTGTCTTTCCTATGTAGGCTGGTACTCACCTCATTTCTCACACAGCCACCATATTGGATGGGGACCTACCATAGAGATCCCTTTAACCTGATCACTTCCTTAAGTCCCTTCTCTTCAAAGCAGTCACTTTCTTACGTGAAAAGGAAGCCTAGAGCTCACCTTTTAAAGTGAGGTTTTCACTGAGTAGCCCCACATTTTGTCAGCCTGAAGAATGGGGGAACATGCTCTAGAAGGTTCTCCTCTATGCAAAACCAAGAATAGGTGGGGCTTCCTATAGGCCTGCAGTAGGTTTGCCAGACTTCGAGTGAGGCCAAGGCTGTTTCCCCAGCTAAGAATTGTGACATTCTTTTGGCCACCAGGAATTCCTGATGTTCTCTTCCTCACAGAGCCTTGGAGTCTTTTTGCAAAGAACTGTTTATTAGTAGCTAAAAAAATGAATCTTTTGGTTTGTTTCCAAAATAATATTTATGGCTCAGGCCAGGCCTCTGCTGTGCTTCCAAGAAGCAGAAAGGAATGCCCCAGAGAGAAAGACCGTTCCCAGCTTCTTCCCACCCCTTTATTATGCTATAAACATCTGTTAATAGAGCAATTATCTTTTGAGTTGTAAAGCTAAATAAGTATGAGGAAGAAAGGGGTGAAGGAAAAGTGCAATTCTTCAAGCTTAATGAAGTCCAGTGAAATTACTGTGAGTAGATGTGAGATAGGAGGGCAGAACCCTCTTTGGCTGAGGTTTTAATAAATGAGAGCAAGCCACGCTGCTGACCCCAAACTCCCTACAGCCAGCATAAACTAGTCAAACAGCATAAACTAGTCCACAATAAAACTATCCACAGACAAACTTAGCCTGGGCTACGGCGCGAGTTCAAGGCCAGCCTGGGCAACTTGGACTCTTCTCCAAATAAAACACAGAAAGAGGGCGAAGGGCGTACTTTGACCGTGCACACTTTCATCTGTGTTGTGTTGTGACTACAAGGAGCCAGCAGAGCAGGAACCTGTCTGCTGGGGAGCTAGCCTCAATGCAGCCAGGTTCCCTGAGCAGTCGACAAGCGTCTGCCACGATTTTTAATTTGTTATTCACACTCACTTTGTCTCCGAGTGAGAGGCCCTCGTTGAGAAAATACAGTCAGGTACACTAAGAAACCTAACTCAGGCTCCGCTGTGGTCAGGGGAGTGCAGCTGGTGTGATAGTTGAACACTGGCTCTAAGTCAAGTTGTCCCAGACACAGCATGTCCAAAGGGCCCCTTTGCTGATCCACGCAGCCATATGCATTGTGACATTGGGGGTACTGCTTCAGTGGTGGAAGAGCAGTGGACTTCCACCGTTGACTCTCGGAATGGTCCTTCCGGAAGGTAACCTCTTCAAACACAGGCAGAGTACCAGGGGTGAGAGTCATCTGAGAGTTCTTGTCCTCTGCCTTCTGGAAATGGTCATGGGATGGGAAACTTCAGACAAGACGGGGGTGGGGGAGTGGGCTAAGGAAGTGGGAAGGTGCGGTAAAGACCATGTCTCAAGTTTCTGTATGAAGCTTTAGAGCAGAGTTCTCAGTCTTAGGGGCTAAATGAGATAAAGGAGAGCAGAGGACAGTAGCAGGATGATGGATCCCCTTTGAAGAGGCTTTGGTCCTTCATCCTTTATATCATAGGGAGCTCTGCTGTGGGTCAAGAGGCATCTCCAGTGGAGAAAGCCAATCTGTGCCCAGGGCATCATGGACCAAATGGATAAGACTCCCATGGCTGGCCTGACTCCCAACCCAGGCTCAAGGGTATAGGACCAGTGTGGCTGGGTCTTGACTTTGATTGACAGCCAAAACACAGGGACATTCTGTGACCAAGACTTGGCCCTAACAACACAGTGCTTTAATCATAATGCTGCCTTAGCTGTAAGTGCTCTGCAGTTCCCACCCTGGCCTAGTGTGGTTAGGGAGGGAGACACAATCTCTGTCTTCTGTTCTGTGCATGTGTATGAACTCATTCCCAAAGCTTCACACACACACACACACACACACACACACACACACACACACACACACCTTCTACCTTGTATCTTTCTTTGTGAAAGGAGGCTACAGTACAAGCAAAATCCACCACTAAATGTCCTGTGTCCTGTTGCTTATTCTGTAGTACTTGTGGCTTGAGTTTCTATGACAATTTCGTGCTAGATTTCATATGTGCTTTTAATATGAACTTGCTACTTTTGCCTATATGGACACACTAGATAATTCACTTCTGCTAAGTGTAGGTTTCAATTTAAAGACTCTACCAGGTTTATGGAAAAAATGAAACATTTCTTCTTCTCACTCTCACTTTTTAACGCATTCTAAACTAATTTTGTGATCCTGTAGTCCCTATCTGAGCATTTAAGACCTGCTTTGTCAAGTTATGGTGAATATGGCTATCAAGTGGAAGATAGAAGAAACAGAAGTGATTGCTTCAGTAAGATGAAATCATTTCTTAAGTTTCTTACTTCCAGGATATATCTTTTTAAAAGATTGAATAGTGGAAACTATGCAATATGCAAGACAATGTATTTAAGTAGGACACTTTCCAATCGACAAAGGCTTTTCATGCGTTTCATCATTAGACAAAGAAGATTCTTTGAATTCTTTGAAATGCATGCAAAATAAGTTAGAATTTGCCAATGACTCTGGAATCTGGGGTTGGCTGCTTGACCAGAAGAAAGAGAGATGAAGGGTGTCCTTTCCATGTGGGCCAGCTTCAAAGGATGGGAGCAGTTATGAAGTGTGCTGTTCCTGCTGCCCTCAAAATGACCTCAGCTCTGGACTGAGGGACCACATTGCTTATACCAAAAGTTTAGCTTTTTTTTTTTTCTCATAAGTGAGAACACAGGAAGAGATGTGACTTGGCATATGGGAGACACAAAGCCATGTGAGGACAGAATTATGGATGGAGGAAGGAGAGCAACTGTGTATCTTCTGGAGGGAGGGATGCCCATGGATACAGATTAGCAGCACCATGGGTTAACCTTCTTTAAGATGACGTACTTCCTAATGGTGCAGTCACCCCTGCAAAGGAGACTTGCATGTCTGGAAGGACTTGAGTTAGTGTACAGGGTCACAAAAACAAACGACAGCTCCAAGTCACACAGCAAGAAGCAAGCTGTCTCTCTAGTTGCATCTAATTACAGCTAGGAGGAAGCTCGCTCTCTGCAATACACCGTAGCTCTTCTCTGGTTTTCCCTTAACAGAGTGAGAACAGGGAGAGTAATGGGTGTATTCTTAAAAAACAAATACATTGAAGTAAAAATATAGGTTTAAGAATAGTAGTGAAGTACAGGATACTCACTGCTGTGGAGTTATCTCTTTGAGCTTCAATCTACTCCTGTGAAATTGCAGATACCAACCTCCCTAGGCTGCTGGGAGTTTTGGATCTTTGTAGCTCATGGTACCATTACAACATTCAAGTTTGTGTGTTAGGTACACATAAATATTAAATCAATTTGGAGAAGGGGAGGTAACAATCATAAAGACATTCAGAAAACCTTGCATGGTAGCATATGGTGGCAGGACTTTGGAGTGAGGTCCCAGGGAGCAACAGAGATTTCTGTGAGGGGTGTTTGTCTGTTGGTGGTCACACTGATGGAGCGAAGAAAGACAAGAGCCAGTTTCATGTCAACTGTCTAAAGCGGAGCTCAGCTGCTGTAATCTGGCTCCTTCCTTTGGCTCTGTCATTCAGGTTGGCCCAGTAAACACCTCTCCAACCCTGGAGGCCTCATCTGTGAGGAGAGGATAGTCATATTGACTGCCATCCCTTAACTAGCCTGGCATGTCACCTGACAGACCCTCTTAAAATGTTACCCTCTCTCAACAACTTAGTGTGAGCCCTCCGGCTTCTTACCAAGATGACTAGGACAACCCAAGCTCCACCCTCCCCCGACCTGATCCTCTACACTGTAGTCAAAGTGTATCATTCTCAACTACTCCCCCTGACGGACATTCCTCTGTCACAGGTCTACTGGCTCTCACATTCTGTCTCTACTTACATTCCCACTCACATATCTTGTTAATGCAAGCAAACAGTTGCTCTTCCCTGCAGGCCTTGGAGTTTGACCAGGCTTCTCCTTTTCCCCACTTCACCTTGCCAACCCAGCCTTGTCAATTCATGCCATTTCCTCAGCAGAGTTTTCCAGAGCCCATGCCCAGCACAGGTCCAAGCCTCATCTCAAACCATCACTTTACTTCAGAAAGTCCACCACAAGGTGACTGCTCACTCTTGGCTGTGAACACTGAGGTGATGGGGTTGTCTGTCATCCTGCAGGGCTCCTTGGATGCAGCGCTGAACCAGAGGGCTGGTGTGGGTGAAATCAGATGAATGAACCTGGGCAGCTGTCTCACACAGATGCTCTAGGGATGGACCACTAGTGTGTATATCTACTAGTCAAATATGAGTCCAAATGTGACCTGACTGTGCCTGTGAGTGTCTACCAAGCCTCCCAATGACTTCCTCTCCTTTTGTCCTATAGCAATTTACAAGTGTCTGGGAACTCATGTTTTAGAGAACTGCTTAGATATATTAGCCATTAATGTTGCAAAATAAAATCACTCAAGTGCAGTGGCCTAAAACACCATCTATTCTTATGTTACCATGTAGGCCAGGAATCTAGGATGTGGCTAGATCTAGGATGTAGCTGGTCCTCTGTAAACAAGGTGCTGAGCTGGCTGTGTTCATCCAAAGGCTTATTGAGAAGCTCTACCCTAAAGCTTCTGTGTTTGGAGCACTGGGATTCTCACATTAGACTGGGGTCTTTAGTTCCTCAATGGGTATGACTTAAGGTCACTCTCAATTACCACACGGGCTTCTCCAATATGGAGAATGGAGTTGACTCATCAAGGCAAGTGTGATGAGAAGGGGAGTGAGGAGAAAGAGCAAGGTTATAGTCTGTTGGGATCTCATCTTGGATATGGCATTGTCAACTTCTGTCAATGCTATCTGTGCTGAAAGAAACTCCTCAGGCTGGGAGAAGGCTACACAGTCTGATGAGTACCAGAAGGTGAAAGTCACCGGGAGCCATCTACACCTTACTTGCCCTTCAGGAACAAATGTGCCAGGTCTCCAGTGCTGTGTGCCATTCACAAACCAGCCCTAGACATGTCTGCACCAACTCTGATGGTGGGATAACCCAGCCCAAGACCACAGCCACACGCCAGCTGACTTTACTCAACCATACCTGAAGATTTCTGTTTCTTCATAATGTGTGTCAGGAAGTGAGTGGGTTTGACTCAGTGAGGTCACATGGATTCTATTACCACTAAATATGTATTCTTAGACTCCAGTGAGCATCTCTAGGGTGTCAGACAACACATACTAATGTCAGCAATTGTGTGGTTCCCTGTCAGGCTGACAGGGCACCTGCAATGACATGCAGAACAACCAAAGGATTTCCATTTAGGGTCAGACTTAAAATATTGAAGGTAGCCTGTTCATATTTTTAACCTTCATAGCTCGGGGATGATGGCCCATGCTGAGTTGCTATGCTCAGAGCTCTGATGTTTTCCTCAAGTACAACGATGCTTGCTTGTCTGGGACTTCTGAGAGCTGAGGTCACTGTTTTGATACTCGCAGAAACAAAGCCTTCCTGAAGACATTTTGCCTGTGTATTTTTTAAATAGTGCTGTAGTATATATAATCTATACTGAGTGTGATAGAGAGTGAAGCAAGCAGGAGGCATGGCTAGGTACTTACACAGGAAGCCTAAAGTGGCAGGTTGGTCCTTGGAGAATGGAGTGACACTATCCTTCTTGTCAAGTCCAACCTTCTGGGATAGATGGGCTTCCCCAACCTCCACTTCAGCCTCACACACTTTAGAGAAGTGGAAAATATAAATACCGCTTCTGCCAGATTGTCCTTCCTGGTTGGGAAGTCTTCTTGGAATCTCCAAGGCTGAGGAAGAAATTCCCACAGGCATGTGTAGCTGCACTGTCAGGGTGTCTCTGTGAGGATGCCAGCGAGTATTTCCCAAATATGGAGGTGTCATCGAAGCCCAAGTCCGGGGACATGCTGGTTTTTTGTCAGCATTAACTTCACAAAGTGAATACTTGTCAAGAGCTGTCTATGTTCCAGGCACTGGTTTAGGCGTTTGGGATTCCTGAGGGAACAAAGCCAGATCCCAAACCAAAGCTCTCACATTACTGTGTGAGGGAATAAGCAAGACCCATATTGAGTAAATATTTTGCAGTTTAAAACTAAAGTACTACCAGAAAGGGAAAAGCAGAAACATCACAGGGCAGAGTAGAACCGCTAGGAGCGACGGAAGTGCAGTTCAGCATGGGTGCGGCACAGAGCTTGCTCGGCACTTGAAAGGCCCGGGGCTTGATCCTTGGTACCACAGCCAACCAATCAAACAAGGCTGGACACGAGAGTCACAATTATAAATAGGAAGTGGGTAGAAAGGTCTGAAGGAAGAGGTGGATGGTCACGTAGAGCTGAAGGGAGACCATTGCAATTCCGCAGACGGAGGAGCAGTCCCAGGAAAGAGTTCCCTGGCCCTGAGGAATGCAAAGGCCAGAAAGGAGCCCAGCAAACAAGGGGGTGAAAAGGGTCCCTCAGCTCATAGAAGACCATACTGGTACCGAATACCCTGCACTGAGTCTCTTTCTATTTTAAATAACCAGAATGATCTCTCTTCCCCTCTTAAACTGGGTCCCATGCAAAACTGTTACCCCCAGCCTTATAGAACTGTACTGAAATTCTCTTTTGTGTTTATCCCTACCCCAGAGAGAGTTCCTCTTTACATTCGGTCTTCTAAACATACAGGGCCTTTCCGGACAGGTGACTAACACATGATTATCAACAGGAATTGAGCACAGCCATTTCTAGACCACTGCCTCCTATAAAAAGGAGATGGCTCTGAGGGAGGATGTAGCCTTCCAATATGGTTAAAAGCGTGGGGGATACGGATCCTCCTTGTTGAAGTCATACATTTAGTATTCTAATGAAGTAATTATAAAAGTAAGTAATTATTGAAATAACTGTATCAACTCCCAGCCATTAAAATCCCCCTAAACAGTTCTGGCACTAAGGCTTGGCTATTAGAAACCTTGGCAACCACCCAACGCCTACAATAGCTTCTAATTAATTGATCTCACCTCTAATCTGCTATTGTTAGCTCAGCACCGATCATTTGTTTGGCCCGTGGATCCTATTGCCCCTTCCTTTTGATTGTATTTGTTACTGTAGCCTCTCTATCTCTTTCAATTAAGCACAGGTTAAGTGGTTCACCCGCAAGAGAATAGGAGATAATGGCACCAATCAGAGTAATCTCTTTAATTTGCTAAATGGATTACAGGGAAACCCCAGCCAAAGTGAAGTCATAGCCAGTGGCCTTCACTTGAACTATACACAAGAACTATCTAATTATTAACCCACCGTAAGCCAAACTTCATTGTGGAAAGAGTGCCCCCAAGGTGAGCCAGGAATCCACAGGATTCCCAACAGGAGCTGGTTCTCTGTGACTAAATGTCCCCACTGGCTCCATCCCCAGATTTCTCACTTGCCTTAACTTTCAAGTGCAACAGACATCTCCACAAACCACCACAGTGGCCGCCAGCATTCTATAGTCAGAGGGTGGATTTATAGTCTCTTTAAGGATATGCTTGAGCTAGAAGTCATTTTTCTCATTTGTACTATAAATGCAAACGTAGTTTCATGGGCACAATGGGCTGGTTTTTGCTGACTCTGAGGAAAATGTATATTTAAGAGTAAACAAGTTTGTCTCTAGTTGGTAAATGATCTTCTTTCCCTATGTGACCTTGCTATTTGCTACTCTCTCCTTTACACACACATTTATATATACCCTCACACAACACTCAGTCACTCACACTCACATACCCACCCTTATAACACACACACTCACTCATACACACACATCCTGTGGATTCCTGGCTCACCTTGGGGGCACTCTTTCCACAATGAAGTTTGGCTTACGGTGGGTTAATAATTAGATAGTTCTTGTGTATAGTTCAAGTGAAGGCCACACACACATACACACACACCCTTACAACACACACTCATACACACACATCTACTCACTCACACACACTCACACTACTCACACACACCTACTCACTCACATACATTCACACTACTTACCACACACACACACACACACACACACACACACACACACACACACACACACAGAGTCTCAGGGTGGGGTAGAATTCAGGAACACCCAACCACCAGCATCATGCCCCTTGATGATCAGGCAAGCATTCAGAAAATGTAAAATGGACTACTTCCCAGGAGAATAAGATCAAGGAATAATTACCACAAAGGAAATGGAAGTTTAAAAAAATGTAAAAACAAAACAAAAGTTGAAGTATCTGGACCCTACCTTGAATAACATTTTTTTTTTTTTTTTCGAGACAGGGTTTATCTGTGTAGCTTTGGTGCCTTTCCTGGAACTCACTTTGTAGACCAGGCTGGCCTCGAACTCACAGAGATCCACCTCTGCCGAGTGCTGGGATTAGAGGCGTGCGCCACACCGCTCAGCAATTGAATAACTCTTACTACCTGATGTGGCCTCTGGGGCCTTTGAGTCTTCCAGCTTTGGGGGTACCTGCTATTTCTCAATATCTATTAAATAAAGATTACCTTGTTCTTCACACTGAGGGTTCACGATGGGAAGGAAATGCAAACTCTGACAGCCTAGCTTTTGAGAAAATGGCAGAAGCAGGGAGTTTGGCCCTACCTTCCCCCAGACTTTCTCCCCGAAGAAGCTCACAGCCATTCCTGAAGAGTTTCCTGACTACAGAAAGGAAAGGAGCATCTTTTTTTCTGAAGATGCAGGGACTCTGAGAATCTGAACAAGCAGGCCTTCAGCTGCCCTGGGCTACCACCATTAGATGATACCCCTTCCTATTTCACAACTATCCACTTCTTTCTCAGACTTAGCAAAAATACATGTTATCTGCTTCTTTCCTCTCTTCATATCATGAAGAGAGCTGTGTCCATAAATCTCATTCTAAATGATCTGCATGTGTTTATCTTATTGACATATTTGGTGCAGAAACCTTAACCTCCTCATCCTCTTCATTCAGACCAAAGTGACCTAACTCACCTGCTCTTGACATGCTTATGTGTAAGCCCATGGCTTCCTTAGCACTTCCTTCAATCAACACACTCTTTCCTGGGCACAAACAGTAAGTACACCGAGCTCCCACTGTGCTCAAGAGCCAGGGTTAGACAGAAGAAAAACTGCACCAGGGCAAGGTATCAAAGGGGCCGTGGAGTGACGTGCACTTCGTTGTCATGTGGCCCTAGAAGGAAGTTGAAGCGGCAGCCCCACACTTCAGTGTTGGTTTAATGACTTGGTAAGTCCATCTTTCCTGTTTAAGTAAAACAGCAAGTGAGCCCTCCGTCCTCAGCCTCATTTGTGGGGACCATGAGGATGACACCGTGGACAGGGTCATGAGGTGACAGACCCCTGAACATATTCAGTGCTGCTGTGAACACTGTGAGAGTAATTGACCACGACTGGTATAAGTGCATCTCCCCATGGCAGCCCCAAGTTTTAAGAGTTCAGCTGCTGTGTTGTGGAGTTTGGACAACAACTGACAACAACTTGGAACTGACGGGAGCAAGCATCAGACCAAGAACAATGGCAGGAAAAAGAGCCATGTGCTCCAGTGCATCAGTCTTTCCCCTAGTCTATCGGGTGTCTGAGCTCCTGGGTCTGCCCGGGTTAGATTCTGACTGGACAGTTGGAACTCTTCCCTCCTCTTCATCTGATCACATGGCCACCCACTCATACCACTCCACAAGGTGGAAGAAGAGAGCTGACTCCTGCAAATTGTCCTCTGACCTCCATATACTAACCAGAGCATGCGTGTACTTCCTACAATAAGTAACTAAATGTGATAAAATTAATAATGATGATAAAAATGAAAAAAGACATAGGACAGCCAATGTATATTTTGCTATGTAGTTAAAACAATAATCCAATCACAAATTGTCTTTTATACTATGAAAACAGGTTAATCTAGAAAAGGCCATGTGTAATGAACAGTTTTGGAATCGGGAAGTCAAGGTGAGGGTTTGTTCCTGGTGAGGGCCTCCTCTCCGTGCCATACTTTAGAACAGCATGAAGATGGAGAGAACACATGTACGTAGGCTGGACCAAGAGGGGCCGAGCTGGCTTTTACCAGTGCCCTGGTGACAATGGTGTTGACCCATGGTGAGGCTTTGCCCTCATAATCTTTTCTGTCACAGGTTCTACCTTTCAACCCTGCTGCATTTGGGGATTTGAGTTCCCAGGATATGAATGTGGGGGAACACCTAGTAATGACATTCTAAATGAAGATAGTAGGAAAGGAGTGGTACTAATGTAAACAGGGAGACAATCTTTGATGTTGTATAAACTCGGTGGCCATGAGCATTGTTCATCTCACTCTAGGTCCCCAAGGGTCTCCTGAGGCCCACACACTTTACAGTCTGTTCATGGGAGTCATGAGTCTCTGAGATTTGAATAATAACCTGCTGGAGAGATTCATCTTCATTCTGATCCACAGTGGATTTTGTGTGCATTTTACATAACTTCTATAATCGAGTAGCTTCCATTTTAATTTTTAAGCTGATTCATTACAAAAAAAATTGAACACATTATTGGGTGCCATTACAATGTTTTAATATGTGAATCTTGTACAATACTCAAATTAGAGTAAACTTATTTGTCTCTTCAAATCTTTTCCATTCCTTTTCAGTGAAAATACCCCAACGACTTTCTCCTAGCCTTTGAAAGCAGTCTGTATGCTACCTTTTTCTCAATTACCTGTGTGTGCAGTTACATACAGAATTTCTTTCTTGTCTTTTTGTTCCCATTGATTTAACTTTCCTCAGCTCTCCCTTCCCCATACTCTCTTAGTTAACCAGTAACTACATTTCACTCTCAACATCTATGAGATGAGCTTTCTTCTGTCTCGCATATGGGTGAGATCATGTGATACTTATCTTTCTGCGCCTGGCTTATGTCACTCAGCGCAATGATAATCTCCAGACCCATCCATGGTCTTGCAAACAACAAGACTCCATTCTTTGCTTTGGTGGAAAATATTCCATTATGTTCATGTGCCGCGTTTCCTCAAGCATTCATCAGTGGATGGTGACTTAGGCTGGTTCCCTGCCCTGCTTGCTGTGGAGAGTGAGGTATTGAACCTGGAAGAGGCCGCTTCCCACACTGACCCCATTTCCTTTGGATATCCTTAACTGGAGAGATTGAAGAGTAATTTGCTGGTGTATTTTTAGTGTTTGTGGAGGAGCCTCTACACTGATTTACAGAGTTGTTCTAATTTACAGTCCCACCAACAGTGTGCAAGCATGCCCTTCTCTCTACACCCTCCCCAGCAGTGGCTTCCACTTGTGTTTTGATAATGGCTGTTTTCACTGAGGGAAAGAGAATCTGTAAGATCCTTGGCTGCCTGACTTCTTTTGAACTGTCTATCTAGGTCTACTGCCAATGAGTTATTTGGTTTTGATTTTGTTCTGTTTTGCTGAGTACTTTTTGAGTTACTTATATATTCTAGACATTAACCCCTTCTCAGATGCAAGGCATCTTATTAACGGCTCACTGGTGGTTTCTGAATGAGTCAGACGGTTTTGTAGGGCCAAGAGGTCTGAGACTTTACCTCCAAAGTGACTGCTTGGAGACTGCCACTGCCTGCTCTCCCCACTGGCCTCCATGAGGTACTAAGCTGAGCCCTTATCACCTGCCTGCAGCTTTTCCTCTGTGCTCATGCCTAGAAATTTGAAGCCCTGTGTTCTCTGTGCAAGCGAGTTCACCAACTCCTCCAGACTCTCCCCTGAGGTGCACATCTGGCTCTGGGTATCATTATTACTCATCTTGAATAGAGGCACATTTTACGTGCTTCCCACCACCTTCAGTAATCAGAATATTAATTCCTGCACGTGTGCATTCATGTTCCTGTTCTCGTTGCCTCCATGACTTTTCCCAGGTCTTACCCATTTGGAAAAGATACCCAGGGTTGAATGTGGGGCTTGTGTTTCTAGTTTATGAAATGCTTGCCATGCCGGATGCAGCCAAAACACTCTATGTCTGTTGAGTGTCCTTGATTCCATGTATGTCACAAGCCATGGGATAGAGCAGTGAGCAGATGCAATGTGTTCATATTGCACAGCCACGGCTGACCATCAAGGTACCTGTGGCCTTCTGGGTGGCTGGGAAACAGAGCTCGGGCAAACTTTGGGCTTCCCTCAGCTTTCAAATATTCTTCTACTCTCAACTTTGAGTAGCTTGGTAACCCAATAATAACCTTAACTAGCCCCCTAGTTACTGAGAGAAGGAAAATGGAAGATGAGTGGAAATTAAATTTCCTTTCCAGTGAGATCCCTCCTGTTACATTTTACTCCAGTTTGAGCTCTTGTATTCCTGTCCTACAGATCCAGTCTATTGCTTTTTAGTATTTTATGATGTGACTAGACCGTAAGGTTTTTATACCAATCAGCTCCTAAGGCCAGGATGGGAAACATCATATTGTAAACTGTAGTTTATGGAGGGGGAAACTGAGCCTTTGATAGGATATATGATCTAGGGATGCCTGGCTTCATATAAAATCTAACATGTGCCTTTAACTTTGCTGTCCTTTCAAGGAAAATTCATCCAATTGGGCCAAAATTTATTATGGGGCTGTGATATGTGGTCACTCAAACTGGGCTTGCAGATTCAGTCATAACCAAGATGGGCCACGCCACTGCCCACACAGGGCATCTAGGAAATAGAATGGATAGTGAACATGTCTATCTAAGTGTGGCCTCTGATGAAAGAAGCCAAGCAAAGGGATTCTTCTGTGGTGACAGCACATATGGTTAACTTCTAGAAAGTTTAGGTAGTGAGTTAAGTATTAAAAACAGGGAGTTACATTATTTGTGGTTATTGTGTTCTAAGATATCACACAGAGAATCAAAGAATGCTGGGCGTTGTTCCCAGAAGAAATACTGTGTAAGAATCCTGAATGACTTGTCATATTTTCATTACAAAATAAGCACAGAGTGGGAAAGATTGCTCAGTGGTTAAGAACAGGTACTACTCTTGTGGAGGACACAAGTTTGGATAATTTTTGTTTTGTTTTGTTTTAATTGAAAATAGATTTTCCATCAGACAGTATAATCTGATTATGGTTTTTCCTCCTCCATTTTCTCTCAAATCTTCCCCATTTCTCCACCCCTTAAATCCACACTTTTTCTCTCTCTCATTAGCAAACAGGCATTTAATAATGATGATGTTGATAATGATAATAAGAATAATAACGACAAAAGATAAAATGAAATCAAACCTAGACTGACATTTGAGTCCCAGCACCCTTGATGAGCAGCTGATTACAGCCTGGACTCTCCTCTGCATGTCCCTGTAACCCTGTGGCATAGATTCAAATTGACACAGACACATAAATAAAAAACCTTTGTAAAAAGAATATAAAAAACCAGGGAGTTAAAAAATCAGAGTTGAATAAGTTGGGACCAAGTTCTCAGGGGTGAGTATGGAACGCCTGTGAGCACAGAGTGGTATTTCCTGGGTGTGAGAAGACGCACAGTGGAGACACCCTCAGACACAGGGCCAAGAGAGCTCTGGGAAGTTGTTCTCAAAAATCCCACTGTGACAAGCATCCATACGAAGGCTGACCAGCTTAGAATTCCTACCTTCATAAGAAGCGGATGACTGGCTCCTACAGTCCTCTCCTGCCCTTCAGTGGTTCCCAGGGGACTTCTCAACTCTGCTGTTGGACTCAGGCAGGGGACTTGATTGGTTAATGGCAAATTAACCATAGAAATAGTTAATTAAAGGATGCCTGGCCCAGGTTTCTCTGTGTGTTCTCTTTTATATCTAATACTTTTGCTATCATAAGAACATGACAGGAGGCATCTGCAGGTCCCAGAGTGAAGAGACATGCAGAGAAAATCCAAGGCCAGTCACAAACCTGGGCTAAGTCCAGATGTTCCCACCATGCTCTGCAAAGCCCCCAAAGCCCAGGCACCCCCCTAATAAAAAACAAGTCTGTTGCTGGATATAGCTGCTTGCCCACAGCAGTGTTAGAGCTGATGAACACAGAGTGCCCCTCCAGTACCCCACCTTCTCAGAATCCCTGGATAGGACAGACCTTTCTGATTATCTTCTCAATGAGCAGCCCCCCCCCCCGCCCCATGCTGGGTCCTGCTTGTTTCATTGTCCCTTATAGTGCAGATAACCACCATCCACACATCTGTATTCCGCTTCTGCTCCACCTAGAACTCCTCAGCTAAAACACATTTGCTGGGTCAGACGATGTCTCAACTGGCCAAAGTCCTGGTTCAGGGAGATCAGCACACACAGATGTCCTGAATGTTAGAATCTGGGTCTCAGGGAAGTGCAGATCTAACTGGTCTGGAGCAATGTCTGACATTTGAGCTTAAAAAACAAATCTCCAGGTTGTTCTAACACTGAGAGCCACTGAGTGGTGGCGCTGGGAACAAAGGGTAGAGACAGCTTCCTTTATACAGGGGGCTCACGGTCTTTGTCTTACAGTAAGAGCTGGGATCAGCCTGGTGGAGAAGGTGGGAGAAATGCATCCTGTCTAGTGCCTGAAGTCATTGGTCTCACCTCATCTTGACATGTTCCTGTCCAGATGGAGACATAACATAAAATGTACATTGAATTTTCAAGATTTCATAGGAAAAACTATAGTGGATTTTCCATTGGTGATGATGATGTTGGAAAATGCTGAACTGGCCCTGTACATCTCTGCAAAACCAACCAGCCACAGGTAGAAAATATTTGGAGAACCCCACATGCTTTGTTGTTGCCTCCTAAACTGTACAGTACAACAACTTTTTGACAGAACATAGGTTGCACTGGGGTAAGTAACCTGCTAGTGAGCTGGAGCATATGGGAGCCGGCCTGGGTTTATGGGAACACTGATCTGTTTAATATAAGAGACTGGACCATCCACAAGTCTTGGTATCTTTGGAGATCCTTAGAATCCATCCTGTATGGGAAGTGAGGGATGACTATTTACCTGTAGAATTATTTCATCTGTTTAAAAATTTCCCTCTATTGTGATGCTATAAAATTTCACATTTCATCTGTCTGGCTACGTCTCTGGGCTTATTTTTATTGAACACCTGTGTTCCTGGATATATGTCTCTGGGTGTATGTTTATTGGGCATCCCTGGACTGGAGAGTTTCCAAGACCAAAGAGACTGTGCAAGTCAGTCCCAAGGTAGGCAGCATCCCAGGGTCTCCATGCAGTTCAGTTGGTTATGCTGTGGTGGAAGGCCAATGGGATTCACAGATGAGCTACTGAGCCATGGCACTGTGCTCAGAAGCTGAAGCTGTCTCTGTGGGGCCTGAAAAGGGTCTGAAGCAAGAGGCTTAGATGCTTGATGATGAGTTAACAGCAGAGCCCAGCAGACACAAAGGTTGTGAAATATTCTAACACTGGAGTCAAGTGCTGGCTGGCAAGCACTTTCCTATTCTAAGGCACTTACAGGGTGATTCATGGACAATTTGAAGTCATAAGCAGTTTCAGTGATGAAACCCACAAACCAAACGATAGCACATTTCTTATCTTCGCCAGTGAGCACACTTGTCCCTCTGCCTGCTGTCACAAACACTGTCACCTTGAAGGGCGCTATCCCATCACTGTCTCTGATGGGCGGAGAGGGTGGACTGCACTTCTAACAATGCTGTGAAGCATGGGCCCATTAGGAGAAGTAGGAGGCAGGCTCTAAGTGTGAAAGACAAGAGGAAGAAACTCAATTCATTATCAGATTAGAATGATGAATACTGTCACCATAGTGCCCATTATGTGACTTCACAGATCACTTGGGAGGCATCCAGGCAGTGGGACTGGGTCTTGTACTCAGTGCATGAGTCGGCTGTTTGAAACCTGAGGCTTATACAGGGACACTTGGCTCGGCCTGGGAGGAGGGAACTGAACCTGCCTGGACTGAATCTACCAGGTTGAACTCAATCCTCAGGGGAGTCTTTGCCCTGGAGGAGATGGGAATGAGGGGTGGGCTTGGGGGAAGGGGGGGAGGGTGGGAGCGGGGAGAACAAAGGAATCTGTGGCTGATATGTAAAATTAAATTAAATTATAAAATTTAAAAAAATAAATAAAAAAAGAAACTACTGAAGTGACTACACAAAGGAAAAAAAACTGGGAAATTTGAATGAAAAGAAAAAAGAGGTTTACTATGGGGCCAAGTAGAACCTTCTCAGTCATCTCAAACATCAGTGGTGATTCCACAGCCAGTGTAGCTCCACATTGACAGTCTTAAATAAGCTGAATTTAATGCATGGAATTGCCAACCAACATGTCTCTAAACAAGCATGGTTCTGGTTAGGGCTGGTTCAGGACTGTGTGTGGAATACCAAGTGCAAAGGAACAAGCTAAGATATGAAGACAGAGAAGATTTTCTCCCACAATTAAGAAAGAAAGAGTCCTATCTTCTCAGGTCACACAGAACCTAGTATTTCAGACTGGAAGCCTGTGAGGGCCATAGACACCTAGCATTCTCATTTGATAAGCAGCAGCTCCAGAGAGGGAATGGTTTATTCACAGACGCCGCCGCACTGGTCGATAAGATGGCGGAATCAAGCCAGCATTGTCTGCTTCCCTCCACAGTGCTCAGTCACCACTGGCTACTTGTGATGGCCCAAGGGCTCAGACGCTGGGGAGGGAAAAACAGGGCCCAGAACAGGCCCCGGAGTGTTGGTTCTCAGTCTCACTGCAGTCTGTGTTAAGGTGGGAGTGTTTCTAAAGATCTTGGCTGCAAACAAAGCCATGGATTCTGGGTCTCTGGGGATGGGGCCCAAGCTTCTGGAGATTCAGAAGCCTTCTAGATTATTCACGTATGTTAGTATGCTTTGAATTTGAAATGGTACCCACAGGCTCATGTTTTGAACATCGGGGTCCTGGTTGGTTGTACTAATTTTCTTTTGTTGGCGGGAGGTTGTGGATGTAGAGGCAGTGAGGGGTCTGACAGAAGGAGTCCACTAGGTATAGATTTTTGAAACATTTCCCCAGCCCTCACTGCTTCCTGACCTGCTGCGATGTGAATACGTGCTCTCTCACCACGAGCGAAGCTCCTTCTCCATGCCTTTTCCTGTGATGAAGAATCCCCTGAGACTCCCAGCCAAATAGATCTTGCCTCTCTCCAGTTGCTTCTGTTTGGTGTTTGTCTCAGCAACTGAGAGTATACACAGGTATAGCTGAGAGTTATTGCTCGAGGGAGAAGAACCAGATGATCTAGGAAAAGGCCCTCCTTCCAGAAGCATCACCCACCTGAGGCGATGGCCATCTTTCGGTCTACTCATAGGCTGCTGCTGTAGATAATAGAGCTCAAACCAAAGTGCGGACATCAGTGAGGTGCAAGTCACTTATTGATGCTCCTAGGAGGAGACTACGGACTATCTGAGCCCCACTCAAAAGGTGGCAGTTTTGTTGGTATAAATGGGGTGCTCTCATTTCACTACCACATGACCGTCATGGTACAGAGCCCAAGATAAATGTCTCTAAAGTAAGCATGTTCAGCTTTGAAAGGTCTATAATAATACCAGGTAGAGAATTCCCTGCTGCTGATGGAAATTTTTACATATGCACCTTTTAGTATGGTTTCTACAAGTTATATGTGGCTACTGAGTACTCCTGTATGTAAGACCAACCAACCAATCAACCAACAAACCGAATTTTACATTTCATTTCATTTTAATCATAGTCATAATGTAGTTACTACTACATTGGATAATGCAAGAAAGATTACATAGATTTTGAAGGTACCAACAAGAACTATTAAAATTTCATTTGTTATTCGTGTCTTTAGTATTTTCAGATAGGAAAACTCACACACACACCACCACCACCACCACCAACAACAACAACAACCAACCAACCAGTAGAGAGCGACATTAATGAAGTCAAACACAGGTTAACACTAATTTTCTAAGTACTTTGGTGTGTTTGGTTATCCCCTATAATAAACAAGATTAAGGACGTGGACAAGAAAACTCTTTCTGTGAAGGACTAGAGGTCCACTCTGAGAACAGAGGCTCAGGATAGCATGGATCTCTTCTCCCGCTCACAGACGCTGCAGGAACAATGGAGTGGTCACAGCCTCTCACAGTCACCTTTCCAATGAAACTCTTCCAAAAGAAAGCTAATTGAATGCCAATGTCAATTTTTTCTCTCAGAACCACAGACAGCACAGATTTCCTGATTGCAGAGGATCTTGGCCAAGAAACCTGCTGAACCTTTCTGTTCACTTCCTGCAGTGGAAGGAACAGTTTCTCTATAGTGGGCCTGGCATTTGAGATGAGATTCTTGGAACATTGGTAAGCTTACTCTACAGGACATCCATTCCAATAGTCAGTTATTGTTGGTTAGCACTTTATTTTTGACATTGAAACAAAAATCATCCTCTGCTCAGGGAAGTATAAATATGCTGCCAATTCTATCCTGCAATTTTATCTCCTTCTTAAAAACTCCATAGTGTGCTTGATCTACACTAATAGAAATCAAGAAAACAATTTAGGCACATTCCGTTCTTCTTGGTGAAAGCATCCCCTGAACCCACCTCACTCTTGTTTGTAAAAGCTGAGCTGATGGGAAGCCCCAGTCTCTTTGCCAATACTACTGCCATCACGTGTATTTCATGAAGAGGTGCGGAGATGTACAGGCTGAAGGTAGGTCTGGCTAAGGTGGAGTATGGAAGACAGCGGCACAGGGCAGGTGCCCAAGGGCTGGGGTTAAAGACCCGATGCCAGATGGACCACTGACAGCCCACATTGCTTCACCTCTCACCTACACGAGAGGGGTGAAACCATGGCTTCAGGAGAACAGCGCAGAGTGGAGATGTGTGCTTTGTGTGAGCCGAAAGCATTTCCCAGGCGTTAATTTCAGCATGGGCTGACATGGCCGCGTTCTCCCAGTAACTTCTGCACATAAGCCTTCTTTGTCGGCTCTGTAGTAGATCTGAACTAATCTGTGTACATTCCTTTTGCCCCAGACATGACAAAATTCTGAAAGTGTGTATCTTATTAGGATTGTGTAAAATATACATTACGTAAGATTTATCTTTTTAGCCACTTTTAGATATGCAAGCAGTGTCATTAAGTATATCCACTCTGTCATGCGGCTGTCATAGCATTTCATCTCCAAGACTTTTTCAACTTCATCCCTTTACCATCACTTTCTCTCTCCTCCTTACAGATTCTGTGACCACCAATCACCTCTCTAGGAGCCTGAGCCTCCAGGTGATTCCCATTACCTGGATCATAGCTTGTCTTGTGTCTGGCCTAATTCCCTTAATGTCTTCAAGATTCCACCATACTACAGCATGTATAAGAATTTTATTTCTTAAGAGTGAGTATAATATATAACATTCTATCATCTATGTACAGCTCAGTGTGTTTACCCGTTCACCTCCCGATCAGTATTTGGGTTACTCCATCTCATATCTCAGAGGAGGAAGCCCCCTGGAGGAAGCTAGCATGACTTTGGTGGTGCTCTGTGCTTATTTTTCTATTTCCTGGTGGACTGTGAAACACACATACTACAAACACACACAATCACATGGGTAAAGCTGCTTATCCTGGAGCAGACAGAGTGTCTTTAGCCTCAGTGCCCACACTGTACAGTGGCCTTATCTCATCTATACACCAACCTATCCCTCCACAGCAGAGCTACCTACTCTTCAAAAATTCCGTGAGAGTTGCCAAAGTCTCTCCAGTAGAGAAAGGGATTGGAAATCCTGTTTAGATTTGTTAAAAGATTACAAAAGGTGGTTCGTGGAATACAAACTCAAGTGTTTTAAATCTTTGGGTCAACTAGAATTCTATGAAAATTATCATTAAATATATGTTTCAAGACATGTGATATAATGACTGAAGACAGGCATGCATATATATGTGTGCACATAAAACTGTTCTCAAAGCATTTGACATAGACCTAAAACATCAAAATTATGAATATATCTTTATTTCAGCAATATGTATATATATGTATATATATATATAACCAATTTCAATATTATACTTCTATAGTCATTTCTGGATGTTATAACATGTAAATACTGGAAAAGATGAGCTATTAATTCTATGCCATTATTATATTTAATGTTATGGCTTTTATTATATATTTAGCCGAATACAGGCGTAACTATTTAACTTGCAGCTCACACAGAGTTTACTTCTACCCAGGAAGCTCCTGAGTTTGGACAAACTAAATGACTCCATTGGAGAAAACAACCTCAATAGTAACAAATTTCTTTACAAAAGGAACCTGTTGCATCTGCTGCAGAATAAACATAACCTCCAACAGGTTGGAGCAGAAAGGGCCTGGACTGGCATTGCCACCCTCCACACCAGTGTTAAGTTCAACATCTTACAAAAGCAAGAAGAGACTGAACCAGAGTTGACGAATTTGGAGGCAGATCTGAGAGACAGGTGGAAAGGTGAAGGAGCTGGCTTACATGTAGAAAGACCAAGGGACAGAGCATGTAGTATGTAAGGCTAGAGGATGATGGTAATGATGAGGATGGTGGAGCTGGCACTGAGGCCAATTCCACTGGTACCGCTCTCTGGGAGGGTCACCAATGAGTAGAATTGTTGACCTTCCTGAGTTAGGACGAATCTCCTTGGTGTCCTAATGGCTCTAACAGCCCTTTGCACAGGAAGTCTGGGTAGACACAGGTGCTCCATGTGATAGAGTCCAATTAGCCATTCACATTCAGGACTTTCTCAATAGCTACTCACTGTGACCTGCTGTGAGCAACTGAGGAGTCCACAAGGCCAGAAGCAGGAAGTTCTCTCACCTGTCTATCCCTAAGAATCTTTGGGGAAGAAGTGAGGCTTGCAGAGCCTTCCAAAAGGAGGAAAACACCTTTGTGGTTCAGCACGCCCAAGTCCTGAAGGGCACACCACTCCCAGCACCTGTCTCAGAGAGCAGGAACTTCCCCTCCATTCCCCTACATGGGGAAGTTAAGTTCTCAGTATGTTAGTGGGTGGCACAGTTTAAGCCATAGTCACAGTTGCTTAATTCAAAGGTACAACAACAAAGCCAGAGGAAAATACTGAGGAATGTATGCATAAATGTTCCTAACTTTCTGGACAGATGATAAATAAACCCAAAAACCATGACATCAAAAAGTAAAATAAAATATAAGGCTTACAACCTACACTAGCATTTATCATACACACACACACACACACACACACACACACACACACACACACAAAACTCCAACAAATAATTATGAAATGGAATAAGGGAAAAGCTCTTAACAGTGCCATCACTGAAAAAAGACAATAAAAAGATGCCTACATTCATTCTAATCAAAATTTCAAAATATAATGCAATGAATATTTTAAATTTAAATTTAGAAGGTCTAGAACCTCCAGTCATGCCTAGTAGGGAGGCCAGTGTCCTCCAAAGCTGTCACTGTCCTAATCCCCAAATCCAGGAGTACTTAGCTACATAGTTGCAGGTGTAGTTAAGGTTGCTAACTAGAACTACCATGCATTTTGCAACTTGCTCCATTGTTACTACAGGGGCCCTTACAAGTGGAGGCAGAATAGGAACTTACCACAGAGGTGGTAGTAAGGGAGACTGAGCCCAGTGTTGCTGACACTTCTGTTTCCTCTAGACAAGGGCTTTCTGTGTACTCCAGGCTGGCCTTGGCCTGGAATTCATTGTGAACTCAGAGGGACTCAGAACCCGCAGTCCTCCTGCCTCATGCTCCCCAGTGCTGGGATTACAGGCGTATGCCACCACACCAGGAAAACTGCTGGCTTTAATAAAAGGCATGGGGACATAAGCCGAGAAACTTGGACAACCTCCCCAAGCCATATAAAACAAAGAGGCAGTTTTCTCCTGGAGTTGAGGGAGGGATGTTGTCCTGATGAGATTTTCATTTAACCTAGTAGTACTCATTTGAAGACTACCGACCTCTCCAACTGTAAGATGAAAGGTGTGCACGTGAGTTGAGGAGACAGGTGCATCGGGAAAGTGCTTGCCAGGCAAGCATGAAGACCTGTGTTCAGTTCCCCAGAACCCACACAAAGCCAGACGTAGCAGCACACATGTGCAATCCATCCCCAGAGGATCATGACCATCTAGCCTGGTGTATATAGTGGAGAACAAGAGAGCTTGTCTCAAACCAGGAAGAAGAGGAGGATAGACAGCTGAGGTTGTCCTCTGATCTCTACACACGTGCCATGGGAAATGGGTGCCCACATTCCTACACACTAACACAAACATACACACACAGACATATGTTCACAAATATCAGAAAAAAGCATGTTTTAAGTCAACAAGCTTGTGGACATTAGTTATAGGAACAAGGAAAACAGAAAGTGTGGAAATTCTGGGATTTGATGAATCTTTTGGAGGGTAAATAAGCAAACATTCGTCACTTCATTAAGTGTGGATATTCTCATATCTACAAAGAACATTCGTACTTTTATGTATCCATTCCAGGAAAATAAGTGGATGACTTCTTTTGCCCTTTCCAAGGAGAGGAAAACCAAATACAACCTGAGGGGACTCCATTGTCACTATGCAACCTTACAGAACTACTGAAAAGTCCCGCAGTCCACTTGGGCTGCTGGTCTCAAATGCCAAACACAATGGCTTAGAAACAACAGAAGTCAATCTGTAAAGCTTTTATAGGCTGCACTGTTCAAAGTCAAAGTGTGAACCCGATTGCTGGAACACAGGGCATCTTGTCATCATGTCCTCATATGATGGGAGGGACAAGGGCTCTCAGGCCTTCTGTGTAAAGACACTGACTCTACCTCTCACTTGAGGACACCGTCAATGAAACCTGGGTTGTGGAAAAAGAAGAATGTTCTCTATGATTGCAGTTTGGGGAAGAATGTATATAGTCACAGGCCTGAAGAAAAGTCTGGAATGGCAGAGGCTGTGTTAATAGTGTTCTTGTGGATGGAGCATGGGCTAACGGTAGTTAGTTTCTATTGAAACTATGTTTCTACAGAGTTTCAAATAAGTATATTTGTTTTTGATTTTTAAAAAGTTAAAGACATTTGCATTAGATCACACTAAAAGAAAATAAAGTAAAATCAGGTTAAATTTGGCTTCAAAGCCATTTTAAGTTAATTATGGAAAAGTAATTCAGTTAACTCCTTCAGGATGTGTAAAATTGCCAACAACAGAAAATGGGGAGAATGCCCCCCATCACTATTAATCTTTGCAATACATCTGGCCACAGAGCTCCCCACTTGAGGAAATGAAGTAGGTCTTTCCCTCAATGTCTATTGAGTGGAAACTCTTCCCTTCTTACCTCCGGGCTGAGGGTAAATGAGGGTGTTCATAAAAGCTTCCTATCCATCAGGCCTTTCTCTCACTTCCCTAGGTTAGTTTAGCATGGGCTCTGGACAAACACCACCACCTTTGTAAACGAAGTTGTTTGGGGATAAACAGTACTACCCTCTAAACACTCAGTCATTCAGACTAGCCAAGACACACATTAGTCCTTTGCCAACCACTTACTGAGCTGCTGATAGGAGGAGGGAGCTGCGGAGAAACTTATGAATTCTGTTGCCATCACAGAGAACAGCCTAATATCCCTTGCCCTTGATGGCTTCTATTACATTCTAGGGCCCTGAGAGAAATGGGCTTGTCAGTACAAAATGCCTTAAAGGGCTCTCCCCCTTCAGAACTGTGGAGGAGACATAGAATTGTTGACTGAGAGGAGGCGATCTCCGTGCCCCCAGAGACAGCATCAAAGGCAGAAACTGCAAGCAACCCCAGATTTAATGCTCTTCTTCCTGCCATCCCTCCTCCCTGGCACAATGGCCTTCCCCTGGGACTGACTCTCATCAAGCTGACAGAGCGATCATGGGATGATTCACCATTAGACCCAAGGATTTTCCCAAAGACCAAGGTGGCTTTGAAAGATAATACGCAGGCTCATTTCTATGCTCGAAGCCCACAGCCTATGTGTCTTAGAAGTTAGCTCTTTGAAAAACCTCAGATGGAGCCAGCTAATTCACTGAGCTCTCTTCTTAAATCCATGTAGCTAAAGGCTATTGGGTTTCATGAGAAACAAATAAAATTTGAAATTAACTAAATGACCCTCCCATTTGTGTAGCTGGCAGAGAGACTGTTTGTGTTGGCAGCACGTCCATGTCCATGGTTAACTCAGAGTTCCTGTAGACAAAGCTGTCTGACATTGGGCAAGCTTTTCAATCTCAGATGCCTCAGTTTCTATATTCGTGAAGTGTCCAACAATAATTATGCTTGTCTCAGAAATTGGTTGTAAAACTAAATCAACTGCTACATGAAAAGGACTTGGAACGATGCCTGACATGAGACAGTAAATGCTGGCTACAATGAAGGAAGAAATGAAGTTGTCTGTATACACTAGCTGGAAATACTCACAAGCAGCAGTCATTAAAATGAATTACAGATTGCTAGCTAATCCCTCCTCTGGGCTTATTCTTGTAGAGATGCTAGGGTACCACTAGCTATTTGGATAACCTGGATTATTTTAAATGCTTACTTAGGGACAATTTGCTCTTAAAACAGGGAGTCAAGGATGATGAGATCTTCAGGAAGTCAAAGAACAAGCATGGCAACTGACCAACACACAGATGCTTGGGGCCATCTTTGCTATGTGGAACGACAGCGGTAGGCACAGGAGTTTACATGAACATGAAAGGGGACAATTGTAGTAGATAGACTAACAGCTTGCCCAAAGAAGTGCACATCTTAGGCCCAAAAAAATTAAGAAAAGTTTCTACTGCATATCAGAAAGAAATTCAAGTTCTGACCAGCTGGCCTCAAAACCGGAAGGTCATCCTGGACTCTGGATGTGTACTTAAATACGAAGTTAGAGAACAAAAGATTAAGTCACAGTGATGAGATGTGATTGAGTCAATGGCCAACACTTGAACTGAAGGTGACAGAAAGGGGCAGCCATGTTAGCTTTTGGAGATAGAGAACTGAAATAAGTCACTTTTTAGATATTTAATTTACAGAAAACCAAAGCAGAGCAGAGCTCAACTTGTCCATGGAAAGGAAGGAGTTCCATGGGGAGAGCCAGAGGATGCTGAAGCTGAGTGACAGTCATGTATCCGAGATTATGATCACTAAGGCAGGCTCCAGGCAAAGTCCAGCTGGATGAAGAAGTGTCCTGTTCACTGGTCTAGTGACTGGAGACAGGCATGGAGAGCTGGAAGAAGAAGTTAACTGACCAAATCCTGCTACAATATAAAGTCTTCTTTAGTCGAGAAAACAAGAAGTCTCCAGGGAGGCTTGCATCCTGAGGGAAACAGACTGCTTGGTACTTAGAGAACTTTACTGAAGAAGAATGCCAGGGCTGGTGAAGAAAAGTGAGACCAAGCAAGCAGCCTGACAGCAGATGTAAAGGTGGCTTTAGCGCAGTGGGGCTCAGCAACAAATTAGAGGAACACAAGCCAGTAGGTGTGAGGGGAAGATTATTTCCTGATATCTAGCCTAGGTCATCAGTGGAGTGAGGATTCCCTCTAACACACAGCAGAAGAGAGGAGCAATTGGTTCAGGAGAGGACCATGTTCTTTGCCCTGGGATATCTTCATCTATGCTCAGATGCTCTGGGAATCCAGGCTGAGAAAATGAGCTAAGTGGAGTAAGAAGACTGCCAGCAGATGGGAGACACTTTCTGGGACAGACTACCTGGATACAATGGCCTCCCTGTGCAGTGTGCAGAACATGTTGATGAAGTCAGGACCTGGGGGATAGTAGCATATGAGGTATGTATATGATAAAAATCAACAGAAAATGAGTGGAGAATTTTCTAGAGAACCAGAATGTGTGGAACCTCAGATGCCAAGGAGACCATGTTTCAAGAAGAAGGGAGGGGTATAACACAGGATCAACTCCGCAAAGTCCAGAGATACCACAGTGAGATGATGTTGGTGGGGCCAAGATAATTACTATGTAATTAAATGTGAACAGTGACCACAGCAAGTGTTTCTGAATACTCATTATACAGAAAGTACACTGATTTGTTAAACATGTATGACTGATGTCCTCCTTCCCAGCATACACATCATGGTTTTATTATTTTGGTTCTCATAATGGTATCTAACACAGATGATGACTATCAACTCCGTTTTATAGATGTTAGAGGAGATGCAGAGAACTGGAAACACTTGCCAAATTCTTCAGCAAGACTGACGCGGGCCGAACCTTCCTGGCCTATTTTTTACTTCTACATTCGCTGTCTCTACCCCCCATTTCAGTTCTTCTTCACCATACTCGAGCCAGTGAAGGGGTTCCACCACCGCTCCCCTCGGGCAGATAAACCTGGTGAGGCTAGCAAGCAAGCAGCTTGTCCAGGGTCAGCCAGCCCCAGTGCAGGCCTACATGCAGGCTAGATGAACTTAGCTGCTGTGCACGTCACAACCTGTCAACAGGAGCATGACTGACCTACCAGAGGATGCACAAGGGTCCTCTTCCCTCTGCAGGTAACTTAAGTCTACAACTGGGCTGGGAGTGGGTTGCTGTTTGCAAAACTTGGTATAACAAAAGATTAATAACAATAGCAATAAGACAAAATTATAAAATGTATAGTACATTATTTAAAACTTTTGAAAACAAAGAAACAAACAAACCTTGGTTAGTTCTAGTTTGCTTCCTACCTTGGACAGACACAGCCCCTGGGCTCCTGAAATGGAAGTCTAGCAGGAATCCATTACTCCTGGATTGGGAGAGATTCTATTTGACCCTTTGAGGTTTAACCTTTTAGTTCACTAACATGACATGTGAAGGAATCGTGATCAGCTGGCCTGCTTCACGTCGGTTTCTATAGTTGGCTAATGCAATCCAGACAGTATTCTTAATTAGACGTTCTTTATTGGCTTGAGGCAGAACCTAGAGGTTCCTGGAGCATGCAGCTGGGTGTTCTGCTCTCTCTTCTGTGAGCGAAGTGGGCCCGGCCTCCCATCTGGGAGCAGAGCTCAGCAGGGGCTCCTGTTCAGGGAAGGGTGACCACAGAGTGTCAGCTGACTCAGAGTGGTCAGAACAAACAACAAACAAAGCTGAGGCTGGCCTGGGCCTTGTGCCCAAGAAAACCAGCCACACATGAACTTGCTCTACGGGGAAGGAGGAAGGGGGGGGGAGTGCTCCAGAAAACAAACAGAGATGGGGAGGAGAGGAAAGTCTGGCTCCATGTGGGTGACACCACCCATGAGTGTGAGACACAAGAGCCTCTGGTGTGGCCCAGAAATGGGGTTCCGCTGTCTGGGCTTAGTCAGAGGGCAGTGATAGAGGAAGCCCTGCTGCCACAAACAGGGGTGACTACTCTGGTTCATGCACACAGCAAAGCGGGTTGGTTCTACGCAGAAGTCGCCTTACCAGCATTTATTTGGACACATGTAAACGAGTTCAGAGCATGCTAGCTATGGTGGCCAGCAAGCCTCAAACTTTCCTGGCTTTCACAATGGGAGCCTAGGTTTGGGCAAATGTAGTGTGTGATGAGTAGACACAGTGCTTGGGGCAGTGCTGTGCCTGACAGTCACAGCCTGGGGGAACCTGGGCTGAAGGGAGTGCTGGCCTGCAATATGGAGCTTATAAGCTTGCTGTGGACACAGGAAGCGTAGCGGAGTGGAGGAGACTTCCACAGCATCAGTGATAGATTTCCACTACATCTCACTGTGGAAGAGGAACTCCCTTCTATGGCTCCCCAAACACAAGGCCTGATGGGAGATAGAGACTATTGTAAGAGCTGTTGTCAGGCAGAAACTCCAGGGATAGAAAGGGAGCGAACACTCATCACGAGTGAGGTTAGCCCTCCCTCCACCAGGGATCTGTGCACGCTTTTCACTGCAATGCTTTGCTGTTGCTTGGGAGCGGCACTCTCTTGTCATTTGAGGTGACACACTTACTGGCGTGTTTCTGGAACAGAAATATGATCACATTTGCTACTTTACTTGACCGTGGATGCCTGTGGTTCTCCCACAACCCAGGATACACAACACCCCAGGATATATAACACTATGTCACACAAATGTCTCCTCAAGACTGGTTCTCTTCTGGTGAGAACTGCAGATGTAGTCTCAGTGTGATAGTTATTTTGTGTACTGGTTATTTTAAAAACAATTTTATTTAATTTTTATACATGCATATATGTTTTGATCAAGCCCAACCCCCATTCCCTGCCTTCCAATTCCCTTCACATCCTTCCCTATCACTTTTTCTACTGTTTCTACCATTTCTCTACCATTTCTCCTGACTTTCCCCCTACCTTGCCCCCCAATCCCCAGTTACCATCAACTGATAGCTCCTCAGCTAGGGATGGGACTCTGTGAGCCTCTCCTCCATCTTGGGTAGGTCTTGTAAGTACTGATTATTCTTAAATTCTGTTGGATCAGGTCACTGGAATCATCTCATAACCTGAGCCCTCCAGTGGCTCCCCTGGGATGAACAGTGTTCTAGGCTCTCATGTGTTCTGCCTACTTCACCACACAACTGTGACTATGAAGCAGTGTGTACATGTCACAGGAGAAAGAACATCCAATGGGGTCGCTCCAACCTGACCAGCTCATCATTGTGATGAGGCCACCATTTATTTAAGTGTTTCAGAAACTCTCCATGGGGATCCCTCTTTAGAAACAGGAGAAAACATGGGATTGGTGAGCTTGGGGCCCTTGGGGGTTCTCCAACCAAGTGTTCGGTCTTCTGCTTTCATCCCTTGCACAGGCCTGCCAGCTGTTCTTCAACCTGCAGCCACTCGTTCTGAGTGTGGAAGCTCTAATAGCTGAGTGAGACAGTAATGAGGAACCCTTGGCTTTCTAACTGAAAAGAGAGCCTGGTCCACAGATGGATCATCACAGGGCAAGCAGGTGGATACGGTTGCTAAGGTGGATGAGAGTGCTATGGGGATGCAGACACTGAGCAACTCTGTCAGCTTCAGGAGCGGATATTTGATCAATGCTGCCATGGAGACACTCAGAAGCTAGAGTGTGAGAAGCAGTATTGTCAAGGATGAGGGTGCAGAAAGGTGTTTGTAGTGTTGGGAAGGTGTAAATGGTCTGAAGAGATTAATGGAGAAGAAGAGGGGTCTGGTCTCGGAGGCCTGTAAAACAGAGGCATATAGAGCCTGGGAAGGAGTGGACTTTGGGCAACTACAGCATGTGAGTAAACTTAAACTTTCCATAAGCTCAGACCCTCTTAGGATGATTCTCCTTCTTAGACAGAGAGAAGTCACCAGTGTTTTTCTGAGACCAGCCCCTTCAAAAGCTTCAGAATCCTGTTTGAGCTCAGTGATCTCTTCCTGGGAGTTTCTCTATGAGAGAGTTTGCAACTCCTTTTTCATTCTTATTCACTCCTTTGAGCTGGATACACTCCAGGTGGTCATCATTTTCCCTAAATGTGGTACCCAGAACACAGCACATGACTCCAAGTGTCGCTCCCTAGCATGATCTTTGATCTGCATTCAAGCATCAAATTCAGTTACCAAGCAGACATGCCCCAGCCCTGAGTCATACTGAACTTGCAGTTAACCTCCATGCATACTGCTGCTAACCTCATTCCCTATTCCATTTAGGGCAGATGGTTTTTTAATACGAGCACATAGTTTTACATTAATCAGTTTACATTTCTCTTGGTAAAATTTGGTCCATTTTTTTTCCAGGCTATCAAGAACTTTTAGAATTGTCCTGCTAGTTTTATGATGTGCTGGGCAAGCATGTCAAGCCTGAGCCAAAGCCCTCTTCCAAGCCCTTCATGATGGTGTTTTATGAGAAAAGGCTGAGACAACCCTGTAGACTGCCACTGGAAAACCCTCAAAACCAGGCCTTTGGGGCAGCTTTCGTCTTCTCTTTCGGATACTCTTATTTTCCCATATTTCACATCTTCCATTTTTGTGTATAGATTCACCAGAATACATAGTTCAGAGTTCAACAGGCTTAAGTATCCTCTGTGTGCCATGTAGAATTCACTGTGTGTGTAGCAAAATCGTTACTTATGGTCCTCTTATTCTCTGAGTGTCTGTGATTGTTTTGGCCATCATTGTTTCAAATTCTTAAGACTCAGAAACATAGTTCTATGTTGACTATGGGCCCTTTCCAGCACAGTGTACTATTTATTCCACATGAACTTGAAAATAACAAGGGCCTCCTGGAAGGGATCTTCCTCTTTGATCAACTTGGTTCATAAAATTCTACTTCATGGCTATACAAATTGCCTTTGTAGCCTTTCCAGTATTCCAAGCATCATTGTCACAAGGTGGAAGAGCAAACTTGGAATGGGCTTTCTGGATGGAGTGAGCAACAGGAGACAGAGGTGAGAGATTTGCAGATGCCGGTGCTTGACTGTGCGTCTGCGCTCGACTGTGCGTCTGTGCTTGACGACTGTGCGTCTGTGCTCGACTGTGTGTCTGCACTTGACTGTGCGTCTGTGCTGGACTGTGCGTCTGTGCTTGACGACTGTGCGTCTGTGCTCGACTGTGCGTCTGTGCTGGACTGTGCGTCTGCGCTGGACTGTGCGTCTGCGCTCGACTGTGCGTCTGCGCTCGACTGTGCGTCTGCGCTCGACTGTGCGTCTGTGCTTGATGACTGTGCGTCTGTGCTGGACTGTGCGTCTGTGCTTGACTCATCTCCCCATTCAGACCAGATTGTTCTTTTTTTAATTTATTATTTATTTTTAGTGATATATCTCTATGTATACGGTATGCCACATGAGTGTGAGTGCCTGCAGAAGCCAGAGGGTATGTCAGATCCTTGGAACTGGAGTAATAGGTGGCTGTGAGCCACCTGGCATGGCTGCTGGGAACCAAACTCAGATCCTCTGTAAGAGCAGCAAGTGCCCTTAACCACTGAGCCATCTCTACAGTCCCTGGCTGTTTCTTGGTAACTGAAAGGAAGCATCATTTCCAACATTGGTAATTTCGCTTCCATCACCACGAAATGACGGGTATACAACTCAAAAACATTTCTGAACAGTAACAACACAACCTCATGTTCAAACCAACACATACTGGAAGAAATTAAGGCTGTTAGAGAGTTTTTCAGCATGTGACACCATTTCCACCTAAAATTCTGGAGAAACATGAAGGCATTTACATTGTCTAGCCAGAATTGGTTGCAAATAAATCAGTTTTACAAAAAAAAAGTTCATTCACCATTAAGAAACCTAACTGAAGATTTAGTTAAACATATGTAAAATAAACATTACAGATTTATTTTCATGATAAAGGTAAGTTAATAAATGTATTCACAAACATTTTACTTGGTGATACCAAAGCTATTAAAGTAAGCACTTCTCATTCTGTTTTCTTTTTAAAAGTTTTTTTGTTTTTGGGTTTTTCAAGATGGGTTTCTCTGTGTAGTTTTGGAGCCTGTCATGGGTCTTGCTCTATAGACCAGGCTGCCCTCGAACTCACAGAGATCTACCTGGCTCTGTTTCCTGAGTGCTGGGATTAAAGGCATATACCACCACTGCCTGGCTCTTCAAAAGTTTTATATCCAGGAAGAACAGGTTCTGGTCTTGTATTTTAGCATCTCAAGCATAAGTAAATATTACTGAATTGCATAAACTATTTTAATTGAAGTAACATCTGAAACTAGAATCAAAGCTTCCAGAATCTTTTCATCCACATTACAAGCTCCTTTTGAGAGCCCTACATGGAAAGCACTGAATCTTGCTCATCGGATAAGGTGCTGGCTTTTATTTTCTCCTCATAAACTGTATAATAATTAAAGATTCCGGTTGCCAAGGGTGAAACGGTGCTTCAAACTCCAAGTTCAATTGTTTTGTGAATTTGTAATTGTACCCTTTCTGAGGGAAGGCAGAGGAGGAGATGTGCAAAACTGACATGAAGAAGACAAAACCTGAGCCTGTGAGGAATGAATTCATAACGATGCTCACTGTGAGGTGTGTTGTGTGGCTGGAGAATTTTCTCTCCGGGTCCCGCCAAGCCCCGGCAGTCTGACAGCCCACTTATAAAATAAACACACAGATGCTTATATTATTTAAACTGTTTGGCCTAATGGCTCAGGCTTCTAGCTATCTAATTCTTACATCTTAAATTAATCCATTTCTATAAATCTATACCTTGCCACGTGGCTTGTGGTTTACCGGCGTCTTCACATGCTGCTTGTCGTGGTGGCAGCTGGCAGTGTCTCCCTGCCTCAGTCTTCCACTTCCCAGAATTCTCCTCTCTCCTTGTCCCACCTATACTTCCTGCCTGGCCACTGGCCAATCAGTGTTTTGTTTATACAGAACGATATCTACAGCAGTGTTGTCTTCCACGCAGGGTGCCTTCTGATTCCTACTGCTGCTCACTACTCGGATGTCATATATTCAGTAACCTCCATGTTCCCCAGACTAAGTTCCCAGGCCACAGGGAGATCTCTCATCTCCAATTACTGCTTATTGCTCAGATGCCATGGGTCTAAGTCCCTATTCTCTACTCTCAAGGCCAACTAAGCACCCATGGCCTAAATTGTAGAGAAAATTTGTGTTGTCTTTACTTCTCTGTGCATGAGGGTGGTGGGAATTTTTGCCTAAGAAGACTAACTAGTCTTGTCCTCCTTCCTGGGGACAGAAATAAGTGAGGATTTGTCAAATGGTGAATTAAACTGGAATACAGTCAGTAGATTTGGCCTCTTGGTCAATCCCTCTAGATTGACAGGGTACCACCAGGAGACTAGTGTTTACTGAGAGCATACTGTGCGACAGGCACTGATGAGTGGCTCTTAAAAGTCTATGTCAATTGGTTTTAGACACGATGGTCACAGAATGCTTAGTTCAAAGATGAGAATACCACATGACAGCAACACATAAGTAATCAAAGACTAGTTTAGAACCCTTGATCCAGGTGTTCCAGAAGGCTGCAAGAGGGTTTCAGATACCCTGGAACTGGAGTAGCAGGTGGTTTGGAGCTACCATGTTGGTGGTTTCCTCAGCAGTGATGGCTGTGGAAACTACTAAGACAAGCAAAGGGAAGACACAGCACTTCTGGGTCCTGGCAGTGAATAGAAAACCAAAAGCAGATCAGAGGATGAGATCAAGTACTCAAGTGCCTCCAGACACAGGAGCCCAGCTGCTCTGATGTTAGGAAGCACAGAGGAACACTAGGGACGAGGCAGAAGGGATCACAGAACCTCCCACCTTTGCTGTTGCTTGCTCTCTAGGCTCTGGAATACTAATAAGTATGGAGGAAGCTCTGCTTGGTTCAGGCACATTTAGCAGGCAGCTACATTAATACAAAGAGGGAGAGAGTGTGTATTGCTCACTCATTCATGGAGATTGCTTAGCTGGGCTTACCACATGGAGTGTGGGAACTGACAGAAGGCAAAACAAAAGCTGCATAGGCTAGAGGGAAGATCCAGAAGAAACATGTAAACCAGATCTGAGTGGTATATGCTGGCCTTCTATCAATAGCCTTCTATGACTCTTCTCTTGGAAAAGAGGGATGGGATCTCTACTCTCGCCTCTCCTTTCCTCTCCCCTCTTCTCTCCACTCTCCCTCATCTCTCTCTCCCACCCAAGAGAATTACCAGGTGTAACTAGTGAGTTCAGCAGGGCTGCCAAATAGAAGATCAGTAAATGGAAATCAGCTGTATGCCTACAACTTGACAAAGGTAATTCTTAAATGAATAAAAAAAAATAAAACAACTCAGATTGCAAAAGAGCACACTGTTGACTTTGGAATAAACTTAACAAAATAAATATAAAACTTCCACATGATAACCCCAAACAGTACTGTAAGATGACATTTAAGAACATCTCAGCCGGGCAGTGGTGGCGCACGCCTTTAATCCCAGCACTTGGGAGGCAGAGCCAGGTGGATCTCTGTGAGTTCGAGGCCAGCCTGGGCTACCAAGTGAGTTCCAGGAAAGGCGCAAAGCTACACAGAGAAACCCTGTCTCGAAAAACCAAAAAAAAAAAGAAAGAAAAAAAAAAAAGAACATCTCAACATGAACTGAAAGATAACTTCACAGTTCAAGACTGGAATATTAATACAAGATAATAATAGCTTTCAAATGATACATCCATTAAAACTCTTTCTAAAATCCTAGCTTTTTTTTTTTGCAGGAATTAGCAAAATAATCCTAAATTCATATAGAACTGTAGCCAGAAGTTTTCCTGTGTCCCGCCCAGTTCCACAGCTGCTCAGTCTCAAGTAAATGCACAGAGGCTTATATTAATTGCAAACTGTGTGGCCTGTGGCTTGGGCTTCTTGCTAGCTGGATCTTACAACTTAACTCAACCCATTCCCTTTAATCTGTGTTTTGCCACGTGGCTTCTTGGCATTACCTGTTCTCTCACATCTTGCTTCTGGTGGCAGCGGCTCAGCAGTCTCCCCCAACTCCACCCTTCTCTCTGTATCTATCCTTGGATTTCCTGCCTGCCTCTAAGCTGTCTTGCCATAGGCCAAAGTAGCTTATTTATTAGCCAGTGAGAGCAACATATATTCACAACATACAGAAAGACATCCCACAGCATATATCTGTAAAGGCCCATAAAGACCAAAGAAACAGTCTTGGGTAAGAAAAAAAAATTGGAGAATATATAATCTTTAACTTAAAACTAATTATAAAGATATAGTAATCTATACAATATGGTCCTGGGATTAAGAGAGAGTTATGGATAAAAGAAATATCAACACACAGAGGTAAGTGGATATTTGCATACAAGAGAATAAAATTATGCCCCCATTTCACATCAGATGCAAAAATTAATTCCAGATATTCAGAGTCTGAAACAAAAGAGCAAAAACTAGAAAAAATATTAGGAGAAAACTGGTATTTTTTTTTGTGGCTATAGATTAGGCAATGGATCTTTTTAAAGCTATGGTGCTAAAAAAATAATAAAAGCAAACTGGACTTTTACTAAAACTGTAATGTTTTTGTGTTTAAAATAATATCATCAAGAAAGTAAAAATAGTCCTGTTTCCTCCCCCCAGAACTGTCCAGATATTAACCCAGATGGCTAACAGGGGCACTCTAGCTATCACACAAAGCACCAGAGACAGGTAGGCTACCAGCACTCTCCTTCTCTGCCTTCCTCCATCTGTAAGGGCCAGCCAAGTCCCACAGCTGCTTGTCAGGGACACCTAACCCCTGAAGCCTGTCTGTCTCCCTCAAATACTTGCCAGATTCTGGTCTGATCCCCACAAGGAATCCTCCAGCCATCAAAAGTGACATGGAGTCCTACCAGCTGCCTTACTGGGACCCTTAAGTTGCCCTATCTGAGATTCAAGACCCAGTCCACACTGTCTGGGGAAACTTGTCCAGGCTCTTTGGTCAAACTGCTGATGGAACCAAAACTGTAGGAGAGACCAGAAGACATGGATAGAGACTGTGTCCCCAAATACCAGACAAACAGAAAACTGAAATCCCAAACCTATTGTGAATCAGCTCCGTCATAAACACTGTAAACAGATCTGCTTAAAGAAGAAAGGTGGCTTGAGCAAAAATGTTATAGCACAACCAACAAACTAACCCCAGATGAACAAATTTCAACATAAAAATAAAAACAACACAACAAGCCAAAGTAACACGTCACTTCCCCCAAACACAAACCCCATAGTAATGACCCTTAATGAAAATGACATGACAGAACCTTCAAAATAATGATTAACACCATAGTAAATTAACTCAATAAAGAAGTCAGTGAAATACATTTTGAATTTTTAAAGAAAACCCTAACTGAAACAATTCTGGGAGTGAAAAACTCAATGAACTAACTAAAAATCTCAAGGAAAGCCTTGCCAACTATTATAAATAGCTCGTGTCTAAAACAGAGTCAGGGATGGAAGACCACATAGTGGAATTGGATCATTTAGTAAAGGTCAACAGAAATTTTTTTAAAAAAATAATTGAATGGAACATGGGAGAGTTTTAGGACACCATTAAAAGTACTCACTTTAAATTATGGACATAGAAGGAAGAGAAGAAAAAGAAAACATAGTCAGTAAAATCAAAGAAAATAAAAATCCCAAACCTAGAGAAAGCAATGCCTGTCCAGTGATAAAAAGACCAGAAAAGAGATTTTCCATGTTATATTTTAGTTAAAGCATTAAGAGCACAGAACATAGAAAGAGGTTTGAGACCTACAATGGAGAAAGGTCAAATCACCTATAAAGGTAGAGCTATTAGATTAATATCTGCTTACTCAATGAAAATCTTTATCCTGGAAAGATAAGCTTCAAGTCGGGAAAAGACTGCAACTGTCAACCCGAACTATAATGTCCATCAAAACTATCTATTAAAATAGAAGGGGAAATAAAAACTCTCCATGAGAAAAAAAGGCTAAAGGAATTTAAAATTGCCAAGCCAGCTCTACATAAAATACTAGAAGAAATAATTCAGTCTGAATAGACTAATAAAAACAACCAAGAGGTTATAGATAATAAATAAAAAATGGCAGATTATATAGTATAAAATGGTAGAAATGATTTCAATACAGTTTCAATAATAACTTCTAAAATTAATGGTCTGAATTTCCCAATACAAAGACACAGACAGATTAGAAAACAGGATCCATCTTTTCTCTGCCTCCGAGAAACATACTTCACCATTAAAGATAGACATCATCTTAGGGTAAAAGGATGGGAAAGGGCATTCCAAATAAATGGAACTAAAAACAATCAGGTGTAACTATCCTAATCCCTGAGAAAATAGACTTCAAGCCAAAACTAGACAGATGAGGTGGGGAGTATCTGCTTAAATTAAAGGAAAAAAATCCAACAATAGAATGTTACAAACTAAACAGATATGCACAAAATGCAGGGCACACAATTCCATTACATAAATACTATTAGCTACAGAATCACAAGATTGATTCCAACCCAATGATAGTAATTGATTTACTAAATACCCCATTCTCACCAATAGACAAGTCTCCTGGAAATAAATAGAAAAACCCAGATTTAATGACATCATAAATCAAATGGACCTAACAGAGATCTATCAAACATTCTCCCTAAACACTAAGTAATTAAGCACTTTGCTCATCAACCCAGAGAACATTCTCCATGATTGATCATATATTTGAACACAAAGCAAGTCTCAAGAAATACAGGAAAATTGATATCACTTCCTGTATACTATCTGTCCATAATAGAACTCTGAATATCAACAGCAATAGACCCTGCAGAAAGTACATAAACTCATGAAAACTAAAAACACACTACTGAATGATAATTGGTTCAAGGATGTAAATAAAACAATATATCCAAATCTATGGGACACATTGAAGGCAGTCTTAAGAGGAAAAGCTATAGCACTAAGTGCTGACATCAAAAAATTTTAGGGATTTCAAGCTAAAGAAAAACCAGAATAAATCCCACCAAAAATAGTAAATAGGAAGACATAGTCAAATAAGGGCAAAATCAATGAAATTGACATAAAAAATAAACACAAAGAATCAATGAAATGAGTTGGTTCTTTGAAAAAGTTCACAATTATGACAAGTGTCTAGCCAAATTATCAAAAAGACACACAGAGAAGATCTAAACTTTAAAAATTAGAGAACCCAAAGGGAGACATTACAACAGACACCCAGGCAATTCAAAGAATCATAAAGTCATGTTTTAAAAAAAACTACACTCCTCCAAACTGGAAAAACTTAAAGAAATGGATAAATTTCTAGATTAATATGGCCTCCCAAAGCTAAATCAAGATGAGATAAGCTATTACATATAACAGTCAATGAGATAGAAGCAGCAATTAAAATCTCCCAACTAAAAAAAGCCCAGGGACAGGTGGATTCATGCAGAACTTTATTAGACTATCAAAGAATGAACACCAATAATCCTCATAAAAAATTGAAGAACATTTCCAAATTCTTTTTAAGAAGCCAGTACCACCTTTATATATTAAAAAAAAGAATAAAAAACCAGAAAAAGATCTAACAAAAAAAGGGAAAATTTTAGGTCAATATCTTTGATAAACAAGAATGAAAATATTCTCAGCAAAAAGAGACTGTGTCCCACACTGGGCATAGCTTCAGCATATAAGACCTCAAAGCCCACCTTCACAGTGACACACTTCCTTCAACAAGGCCACATCTCCTAGTAGTACAACTCTCCATGGACCAAGCATTCAAACACATGAGTCTATGGGGAGCATACCTATTTAAACTACCACATTCCACTCCCTGTCTCCCATAGTAGGCCTGCAGCCATAACATAATGCAAAATGCATTTAGTATAACTTCAAAAGTCCCCATAGTCTGTAACAGTCTTAACAATGTTTAAAAGTTCAAAGTCTCTTCTGAGATTCATGCAATCTCTTAACTGTAATCCCTATAAAATAAAAAAAAAACAAAAACAAAAACAGATCACATACTTCCAACATATAATGGCACAAGATATATATTACCATTCCCAAACATATGGAATGGAGTATAGTGAGGAAATACTGGACCAAAGCAAGACCAAAAACAAGTTGGACAAACTCCAAACTCTGTATCTACATGTCTGATGTCAAAGTACTCTTCAGATCTCTAAATCCATTTGTCGTTGTTGACTGCGACATACTTCTTTCTCTTGGGCTAGTTCCACTTTCTGTTAGTAGCTTTCCTTGGTAGGTATTATATAACTCTGGTGTCTCCAAAATTTTGAGGTCTCCAAGGCAATCAAGGCTTCACTTTCAAAGCTTCATACAGTGGCCTCCCTGGGCCTCCATTCAGGGATACTGCTACCACACAGCTGGCCTCAGTGGTTTTTCTTAGTCAGTGAGCGAGATTTCATAATCCATTTCTTCTATTCTTGACTCTAAAGCTAGAACCACATGACTGAAACCACTAAGTTCTGCTGCTTGCTGGAGCTGGAATATGGCCTTCTTGTTCAAGTATATCTTCACCAGCTTTCTGTTTTCGATGGTTTCCTTCATTACCTAAATTTGGCTGTCTTGAAACTTGATCTGTTTAGGCTGGCCCTAAACTTAGAGATCTGTTTGTCTTTGTCTCTTGAGTGATGAGATTGAAGGTGTGTACCACCATGCCTGGATCTAAGTTGTTTTTATTTCCTTCTCACAAATTGGAAGCTTAGCTGGGTAGGGTTATTTCCTGAGGTCACCACTCCCTTTATTCCCCGTAACATACAGCTTTTCTTTAATTTGTTTATCTCCTTGAACACAGAATTTAGTTCCATTCCACTTCCTGATGCCCCTTTTTTTCCTCAATGTAACTTTCCTTGGTCAGCTTGTTCCCTTTCATTATAGATCTTTATATGTATGACCACTAATAACCACATGACAGAGTCTATACTAGGCTGTTTTGAGATTTCCTTTGCCAATGCAATTAATCCAAAACTCTTCACATTAGCCTAGGAAAACTTTTCAGATAAGGTAAAAAAGCAGCCACATTTTTCACCAAAATATCACAATAATGAACTTTAGGCAACACATTAAAATTCTTCTCCTCTGAAACCTCTTGAGCCAGCCCCCCACAGTTCAAATAATCCTCAGCACCACTGTCTTCCATGCTCCTACTAGTATGGCCCATTAAGTAGCACTTACAACATTCCACTGCTTTCCTCGTCCAAACTCCCAAAGCCCAAATTCCTCCTAACAAAAGCATGGTCAGGCAGGCCTATCACAGCAACACCTTATTCCCTTGTGCCAACTTCAAGTCTCCTAGTTAGGGCTTCTATGGCTGTGAAGAAATATTATTGCCAGAGGCCATGGGAGTATACAGCAGGTGACAACTAGGTTCAACAGCTCACCCCACCAGATGAATAACTCTCTGATGGGGAGCCCCACCTGGCAAGGCTGTGAGGTCACTGACTGTAAATGACTGGTTGCTTCTATCTCTCATTTTTCTCATGTGCCATTACATTTCTTCCCTAATAACAGCTATGGGTGTTCTCCCCAGTGCTTGTGTATTTGTCTTGTGAAAATATTTCATCTTTGACCATATTTATAGCTGTGGATGATCAGGAAGATGATTTATGCTGTATAATTCTGATGAATAGAAATAATACTAGGAAATTTTCATAACTTAGACAGGAAATTAACAGTTTTCTCAGTCACAAAGACAGCTAATTTTACACTTCCGAACAAATGTAAAACAGACTGGCTGCCCCTGGAGATGTATACACAAGGTCAAATTCCAAGGTGTTTATTGCTGAATCAAGGTCAGACTTGAAGCAACTTTCTTAGACATAACCCCCTGAAATAATTAATTTTCTACATGTACTCGCAGCCTCAGTTTATGTTTCAGGACTCAAGGTTCAGCAACTAACTGTTATAATTAAGTTCTGAATTTTAATGTCATTTTCTGTCTGGGAAAGAGCTACATGCATATGCCAGTCAGTGTGACCTCCCTAGCCTGAGAAAAACTGTATGACTTATCATGTGTTATGAATGTAGGTTGGACACTGAAAATGTAACATACAATTGTCTAGAGTTTGGCTGGAGGAGTGTTAGAGTGAGTGTGGATATAAGTGTGGATGTGTGTGCTGAAAGGGAGATATAGCTGAGTGTGATAGAGAGAAAAGAGTGAGAGAAGTGTGAGAGATGTAAGAAGAAATGTGAAGGTATGTAACTATGTGGAGAATGTATAAAGAATGTAACTGCGTGAAGACAAGCAAGACGAAGCAGTATAGAAACCAGATGTAACTATGTCTAGAGATGTATGGCAATGCATGAGAGATTCTCAGAGAAGATTTTTAAGATGAAGTAAAAGAGAAAGTTACCATCAGGAAGCATGTGTGTTTCCTAGTTTTCCCTTCAGTTAGATAAGAATTTTTCCTAAACCCTCACCAAATTCTTGTGGGTTTTTTTTGTTTTTGTTTTTTTGTTTTCGCATACCCTGGAGCTTGGAGGCTGACTATCTGGTTTGCAATATCTGGCACCTGATGACAGGGTTTTGTAGAAAATAATTAAGAAAATAACTAAGAGAGCTGTCCGGGGAGAGAGAAGCAGGTTTCTCAGGATTGTCCAGAGTGTGACAATTTTCCTGGGGATTGCACATAAGAAGAGACAATCCTCTAATGGTCAACATGAAGAGGATCTCACTCATCTGGAACTGCAGTCCAGTTGACTAGTGATTGTCAGAGAAATAGGGTGAGTGATCTTAGTTTTTTAGTTTTCCTTATGTTCTTTCCTTTGTGTTTGTCTTTCTCTCAGAATCAGTCAAGTAGATTTATGTTTGTCCTTCCACCAGATGAGTCGAACAGAGTTTAAAACAGATATTTAGTGCTGTATACATTTCTGGAAAGGATGAATTAAAAGAAAAAGTTGCCATCAGAAAGCATGTATGTTTCCTTATTTCCCCTTAGAAAAATTATAGCCCTCACCGCATTTGTGGATTTTTTTTTTTTTTTTTTGCATACCCTGGTGCTATCTGGAGGCTGGCACTCCAGTTAGCAATATATCATGACCATGGAAATTCTTATAAAGGAAAACATTTCATTGGGGTTGGCTGATAGTTTCAGAGGTTTAGTCTATTATCATAATGGTGTGTTGTGGAATATTTCTGTACACTGTGTAAATTATGCTCTGATTGGTTTAATACAGAAACTGACTGACCAATAGCCAGCAGGATAAGGTTAGGTGGAAAAACCAAACTAAGGAGGGAAAGAAGGCTGGAGCAGAGAAAGAGAGACATGAGTGAGCTGCCCAAGAAACAAGATGCTGGAGGACAGGTAAAGCCATGAGACATATGGTAATACATAGATTAATAAAAATGGGTTCATTTAAATGTAAGAGCTAGTTAGTAATAAGCTTGAGCTATTGGCTGAGCATTTTGTAATTAATATAAGCCTCTGAGTGGTTATTTGGGAACTGACAGGAGAGAAATGTCCATTTACAATGGTGGGACATGGCAGTGTACAGACAGACATGGTGCTGGAGAAGGAGCTGAAAGTTTTACATCTTGATCTGAAGTTAGCAGAAGGGGACTGTGTCCTACACTGGGTATAGCCTGAGCATATAAGATTTTAAAGCCCACTTCCACAGTGAGACATTTCCTTCAACAAGGCCACACCTCCTAATAGTGCCACTTTCTATGGGCCAAGCACTCACACACATGAGTCTATGGAGGTCATACCTATTCAAAGCACCACAGACTATACATGCTACCAGAAGAAAAGCAAAATCACCAATCTTGCCAAGTTGTGAACTCTGTGAGCTACAATAATGACATACCTATTGGTGAATAGTGGCATGGATATCA
Organism: Peromyscus eremicus; assembly: GCF_949786415.1. NCBI lineage: Eukaryota > Metazoa > Chordata > Mammalia > Rodentia > Cricetidae > Peromyscus > Peromyscus eremicus. Next base: position 103,822,610 of record NC_081425.1, on the reverse strand, counting down.
TTGGAGTATCCAACCACTTAGATTTAAGGCCCACTGTATGATGTGAAAACAATACCTGGAGCCCTTTCTGGGGCTAGACATGTTTTATGCCCTAGCGGACAGCCTACTACTATTACTCTGCTCAATTACTACATCAGTCAGTCCTCATCAAAGAAACAATTTTTTGCAGTAGATAGCAAGTAACACAGAAACTCAAAACTGGTTGAAGTGCAGAGAATAAGAGGAGAAATATTTAGCCCTAAATGGAACATCTGTATGATATGCATACCCTTCTCAAGCCTCAGGGATTGTTGCAAAAGAGGGAACAGAAAGACTCTAAGAGTTAGAGGCCATGGGTGGTTTTAAGGAAATGATGTTTTCTGGACACAGAAGGGCATTTGCACACAGGAATTCACAGTAGTTGAGACTAAATGCACAACACTTCTTCAAGTTCAATGAAGATAAAATTCCAGCATGAAGAGGGGAGGTGGGTACAAAGTCTCCCCACCCCAGCTAAGGAGCTATTGGCAATTGATTGCTGCTGGAAGGGGGTGAGCCAGTTTTCTTTAAGGGTATGACTCCTGGTGGGTTGACCACATTCCAGTGAAGGCCACATATCCAAGGGTCTGTGGACAGAATAAATTGGACTTAATAGAATTAAAACAAAAAATAAGACACAAAATTGGGTGGATATGGGAAGTGGGGATAGATCTGGGAGGAAAGAAGATAAAGAAAGTTAAAATGCTTCTTCCAAATCTCAAATTTGCAAATCACATACATTTACCTTCACATCCAGGGTTTCATATCCTGAATTCAGTCAGCTTCATATTATATACCATACAGTTGTACCATACCCTATGTTATATGACACTCTATCCTGTTGTTCTATATCCTATGCAGGTATACAATATCCTTTATAGATGAGCTATAACCTATGAAGTTGTATGATATCCTATGCTGCTGTACAATACCCTGTGCAGTTGTACTACATCCTGTTTAATTGTACTGCATCTCATGATATTTTATTATAGCCTATGAAGCTGTTTGATATTCTATATGGTTATATATAGAATTGTACTGTGTCCCATGCAGTTGTATTATATGCTATATAGTTGTGTAAAAAATCTTATGCAGTGATATAATATCCTGTGAAGTTGTATTATAGCCTATGAGGTTGTATCATATCCTATGTAGTTTTATTATATACTTTGAGATTATGTTGTAGCCTATGCAGTTGTACTATATTCTATGTAGTTGTCTAACATCTCATCAGTTGTACTATATTCTATGCAGTTGTATAACATCCCATGCAGTTGTACTATATTCTGTGCAGTTGCACAATATCCCATGCAGTTTTACTATCTCCTATGCAGTTGTATAAAGGCCTGTGAACCTTTATTATATCCTGTGCAGCTGCACTATATACTATGCAGTTTGGTCTATGATGATTGCATTAGTGCTGAACACAAACATACTTCTGTTGGTTATTATTGCATAAAAATAAAGTATACTATTTACACAGCATTTACACTGTGTTAGGCATTGTAAATAATGGAGAGATGAATTCAATTATGTAGGAGGGTTTGCACAGCTTATGTATAAATACCATCATTTCTCATACAGAATCTGGCATCTGTGGACTGTGATATCTGCAGGGTGTCAATCCCAGAAGCAGCTTTCACCACATACCCAGGAATGACTCTATCTGGTAAGAGAATTTCATTCATAATATACAGAGAACTCTCATAACTCAACAAGAGGATAAATAAACCAGTAAAACATGTATCAAATATTTGAAAGGATATTTCTCCCAAGCAGATACACCACCAGTCATTTTGGAAATGCAAATTAAAACAACACCAAGATGTCACTAGGAGAGTCATAGTCACAGACATGGACAGTAATGAGTGTAGTGGAAATGCTACAGAGATAGCAGGGCCAACAAGAATGCTAAAGTTTGTAGTTGCCTTGGAAAAGTGTGACTATCTTTAAAATGTGAAGCACAGATGTACCACATGAGTGAACAATTATTTTCCTAGCTATACTTGTAAAAGAATTTTAAAAGTATGTTCACAAAAGTTACAGAAATACTTACAGTAGAACTACTCATAGTAGCAAAGTGAATACAATCAAGTATTTGTATTTACAAAGACAACCGGCTACTGAGGTGTGAATGAACAAAAGTTTACATTCTATTTATACCAATGGAATATTATTTAGCTATAGAACAAAAAGTACAGTCTTCCTCAATATTTTTGTGTGCCTGGTTCTACGTTTTACCTTCTAAACCATAATCTATAGGTGCTCAATGCACCTTATAAAATGCAATGTATTTGCATGTGTATTAGTTACTTGTGTTGTGTGATAAAATCAAGTTAAGAAAGGATGGATGTATTTTGGCTCCTAGTTCAAAGCTAAATCCCATCATAGCACAGAAGTCATGATGTCAGGGGATCATGGTAGCTGTTCACATTGCATCTGCAGTCAGGAAGCAGAGTGAGTGTATACTCATGCTCAACTCACGTTCTCCTAGTTATTCAGTCCTGGACCCTAATCCACAGAATGGTACCACCCACACAGAGTAGGTCTTCTTACCTCACTTAACCTAAACTAAATCCTCCCTCACAGGCATGCCAAGAGGCTTGTTTTCTAGGCAATTCTAGATTTTATCAAGTTGATTATTATCCATCACATGACAAAACCTTCATCTCTTCCAGTTGTCTTTAAATCACTCCTGGATTACTTGTATTCCCAACACAATGTAGATACTTGGTAAACAGATGCTATACTGTATTATTTGTAGGATAATAACACAGAGAAATGTCTCTGCATTCAGTTTAGGGTACATAATCACCAGCCAAACACTGTAGCATATGTAGAACCACATACCATCGTTTCCCTTAATACTTTTGCTTGTGATTCTCTGAATCCATAGATGAGGAATCATGAATGAACCTATAGATATGGGGGGAAAATACTGACCCATGGAACAACAAGAATAATATGGAATATGTAGCACATTTAACTTTATATGTCAACAGAATTTCAATAAACTTATTTAAAAAGTAACCATATCTGAGTCAGTGGCAAAAAGTTTACATATTATATGTTTGAAGGGTGTTTTTTCCTTTAAGACGTGTTTATTAATATATCAATCATTTTGCAACCAAATAAAGATAAAAACATTACATATTTCTTTGTCTACCTCCTTTGGCTTTTCTCTCTAAGCAAAAAGAAGCTACCTAATTTTTAGATTTCCATCAGTATTAAGGAGTTCCCTTGGGTGCTTTTGACAAAATTACTACATGACTATACTAAATTTTTGGTGGACACATTTATATTTACTCAGAATATTTCCTATTAATCTTTGTGTCTGGCACTTGATTTTGTATTTTACTTAATGATCTTCTTATAATTTAGTAAAATATTTATAAAACATAGAATTAAAAATATCAAGACCGTTATTGAGTAGTCAATGAATAATTTATTTTTATTGATACTGAAGACACTTTCTTATGTGACTAATTCAAAATTTATTTTTATAAATATTTATAAAAGTTTTATTTTACTCTATGTGTGTGTCCACATGCACACATACGTGTGTACATAAATGCTTGCACATATGGAGGCATTGGAAATCCTGGAGCTGGTTTTACAGACGGTTGTGAAGCATCAGATGTGGGTGATGGGAACATAGGAGCAGTGAGTGACAATAACCACTTACCACTCCTTCCAGTTGAAAGGTGGTTTTTAAACAAAGATTGCCACCTCCCATAACACAAAGGACCTTGTAGCGTGTACATGTTTTCCCTCTAGAGGACACAGTGGGGTAACTCACGGCATTTCAAATATTGCAGTACATACCAAAATGAAGAAATAGGGAAAAGAAACAGAATGTTTGTCAGAAGAATATTCTGTCTACCTCAAGATCATTTTTAGTGCTGCTTGGGGAATTAATCTAAGGAGGAAGTAGCTGTCTGAAAGCACAACTTACTGTGTCATCATTTTAGTTCTTCAGTGACTAGTTCTCGATGTCCAACACCGTTCTACAGACTCCCTGTTGCAACTCTTTAAAATATCTTCCCAGATAAAAGAGGCCTTCATTAGTGGAAAGAGCAATTATGTTAATAGCATAAGACATCCTTATTAATCACACCAAAACACAGAATAACATCTAATATGGAAAGTACAGAATCTGGTTGGCTCAGGGGTGGCAGACCCCCAGCTGATATTTAGAGTTGGCGGAGAAACAGAAGTCATCCAGCAAAGTAGGTAGCCATCAGAACAGAGCTAGTCTAGGACTTTGGATGAATAATGCAATGTTAGCAAAATACATTCTCTATAAAATGATGCAAGACCTCCCAGATAAATAATAATCACCTCAATTCTAAAAAGATCACCACATCTTTTCTTCTGCTGTCATTAAAATGATGAAATAGTCCCACACAAGGAAGAGTTCTGATCTGGATCTTCTGACATTCCTACTGAGGAGGAGAGTCAGTCTTGTCTTTCCTTCTGTGTTTTTCTTTTCTCTGTTAGCTCCCTCCCTCTCTTCCTTCTCCCCTCCCTCCCTCCTTCCCTCCCTCCCTCCCTCCCTCCCTCTCTTCCTTCTCCCCTCCCTCCCTCCCTCCCTCCTCTCCCTGCTTTCCTTTCTTTATGATTAGAAAGACAGTTAACTTTTTTTTCAAGGACCCAAGACATTTTAGATGAGGTTGCCTAGTCTCTAAAAATCAACAGAATTGATTTTTGAACACAGGTTATAAAGTGACAACCCTCTATTGTGACATCTATTGTTCTGAAGTAAAAACAAGGTATCATTAGTTTTGAAATTGGAGCTCAAATATCATTGAGTAATATTAGGTAGGGTGCTCACCTATACACCATCTGTATTGTTTATATTTCTTCTCTAACTTTCAACAATGAGTAATTATGCCTAGAGCAGGGCTAATGTTGTATTAGATCAGAAATACATGGACAAAATGCTTACAAAGATCCAGAAAGACAGAGCTAATCTAAGATCCTTGGGGCTGGAGAGATGGTTCAGTGACTAAGAATATTGGCTGTTCTTATGGAGGACCTGGATTTGATTCGAAGCACCTATACAGCAGCTCATAACTGTCTGTAACTTCTGTCCTGGGATATCTGATGCCCTCCTCTGGCCTCTGTATCAGAGGTGCACACACAAACACGTTGGCAAGTACACAAATACACAAATACATAAATAAAATTCAATAAAACCCCCTAATAGCCATTAAAATAGTGACATGTATTTTTCCTTTAGTTCTGTGGAGTATGAGCTAATCCTCTAAGGTTTCTATGGATGTTTGATTTCTATGACTCCAGAGTTGATTTTAATGAAAAAAATTGGCGTTGAAAGTTTCTAATATTTAATAATACTAGAGTAATGTTTGGCACTGCTCTACAGACAAAGGTACTGTGTGGAGAATTATTAAATCTTTCTATTTACCTCTAATGTATAAAAAAAACCAAACAATCATCAAAGAAAGGTTTTCATACAAAGTCTGCTCTCCTGTGTATGTGTGCATGTATGTGTTTCTGTGTTGCTCTATTCATGTGCCCATGTGCCCCATTACTCAGAGGCTATGATAAGTAATAGAAACGTGGCTAAACACATGAGTGGTAGCCTTGATCATTATAGCTGTGGAGTTTAGTTTGTGATTTGAGCATCAAAAGCAGGGTCACAATGACAGAAGGTGTAGCTACTGAAATTCAACCACAATGAAGAATGAACACCTTCCTTTTTGCTAGAACTCTGGGAAGATCTCTACTCTGCTCTGGTGAGGAAAAGTATGAGCTTTTGTTATAGCTCTGTGTTCAACCTCATCGCAGAGGACCCCTTATGTTTTATCTACTGTGATGGTTGTTCTTGGCTGGCCACTTGACTACATCTGGAATGAACTACAATCCAGAGATGGAGGGCACAGCCGTGAAAGATTTTCTGCTTGGTTTGAAGTGGGTGAATCCACTTCTAATCTTGTCCTTCAAGCTAGGAAGACAGACACCTTTGATCTGTATCTTAAGGCTGGAAGACACAGGCCTTCAATTTGAATCTTGAGATGGGAACACACACTTTTAATATAGGCCACACCTTCTTCTAGAAGCCTATATAATGCCACAGAACAAGGAAGCTTTTGCTCTTTGCCTGCTTGCCCTAGCTTTGTTAGCACATCCATGTCTTCAACGGCATTGGAGCCAACTTCTTCAGGATTCCAGTGTAGATGTAACCGTCTTGTTAAATAAGAAACACAGAGCCAATGCAGAGATGAAAGCCAAGAGGTCAGAGCTAAGAGCTAAAAGCCTTACCCTTCACTGTTGTTGTTGTCCTCTTTAGCCAAGAGACCTACATTTTGTGTATCTGTCTTTATATAGACTTTTTGTTTTGTCTTTTCATTGGTTATAAACCCAACCATATGACCTCCTCGTCACTGTCCATCTATACAGACCTTCAGGTCTTTTATGGTTGGTATTGAGATTAAAGGTGTGTGTCTCCATGCTGGCTGTATCCTTGAATACATAGAGATCTGCCTAGCTCTGCCTCCTAAGTGCTGGCATTAAAGGCGTGCACCACCACCACCCAGCTTCTACTATGGCTTGCTATTAGCCCTGACTCCCAGGCAACTTTATTTATTAACATGCAAATAAAATCACATTTCAGTACAAATAAAATATCACCATATTTCAGCATATCCAGAAGACCAGTTCAGACATCCAGCCTTGTGGGACTGAGTAACTACTGGATTCTTAGACTTTCTATTCACAGCTAGCCATTGTTAGACTTCAGCCTGTAAGTCATTCCAATAAATCCCCCTTTTGGATATATAAAGAGAGATTCATTCCATAAATTCTGTGACTTTAGAGAACCCTGACTAACATAACCACATTAATTTGAACTTCAAGATTATTTTTCTCAGTAAAGTTTTTCTGATAATATTATGATGCTGAAGACATGGTGCTGAGAACTTGTGGTACTGACTAAAGCAGACCAACTCCATTAGAGATTCTGCACAAGTTAAAACCAAATAATCCAGTCATAACAGAAGGAGCTGTTTTTCTGAGAGGCAGGGGGGGTCTCTCTGTTGGACTGTCACATACACAGGCCATAGCTATCTGAAGTATGTCCATGTCACTCTATTATAGTGAATGGTTCCTAGGGAAGGATTTAGTAAAGAAAAAGAACAGTGAGGCAGAAAAGGAGTAGAAGGAGGAAGAAAGAGTATGAGGAAGAAGCCTAGAAACAAATATTTGACTGTAAAAGTATACTACAAAACTACAGTAACCCAAACAGCATGATGCTGGAATAAAAACTACAGAAGAGAATAGGGGGCACAGAATCTAAACACACACACACACACACACACACACACACACACACACACACACGCACACGCACACGCACACGCACAAGCACACGCACACGCACACACGCACACACAGGTACAACTAGTGATTTCTTTTTAAAGCAAAGTCTTCAAAACACACTCAGAGAAAATAAGCTCTTCAATAAATGGTGCTGAGGAAACTGAATATTCACATGTAGAAGAGTGATACCCTACCCACACCTCTCATCATTTGTAAAGAAAAACATATAATGGATCAACTATCTAAATGTAGTTATGAAATTAACACACAAACATATACAGGAGATACTTTAAGACATTGGTCTAGGAAAAGTTTCCTTTTGCTTTGACTAGAACCCCCCAGAGACAGTGAAAGCAAAAATGAACACAGTGGAGGACATGACAGTGTGTCTCTTCTGCACAGCCAAGGAGATGAAGACCAGAGAGCTGGGGACAGAGAATGGTCTTAGATTATTCATCTGGCAATGCAGTAGTATCCAGAAAACAAAAGAAACTCAAGACATTTAATAACAACCTGCTTGAATATGTATGAGAGCTGTAGCTGACTATCACTTATGAATATCCTCCAAATCTTCAAATAGAACAGTAAACTAAATGTAGATAAATTGAAAAATAATAATATCACAGTAAGATAGGGGTTATCCAAGGGACTCCAAGGCAAAAAGAAAAAGTGGGTGAACGAGATCAATACATATTCCTGGGGGATATATGGCTAGAGCTAGAGAGATGGCTCAGCAGTTTAGAGCAGTGGCTGTTCTTCCAGAAGACTCAGGTTCAATTCCCATCACACACATGGTGGCTCACATCTGTCTGCAACTCCAACCCTCTGCAGGGACCAGGCATGCATGTGGTTCATAGATATAATATGTGTAGACAAAACAACTCATGTAAATTAATAGACGGGTAGATTTAAATGGCCATAAGATATATAAAATGCACAGTATCACTAATTAGAGAAATGAAAATCAAAGGACAGTGTGGAGTAATCTCCCCAGTTATATTGGTTGGCATAAAGAAGATGAAACTAATGAAATCGGGCAAGGATTCGGAGAAGGAAACACACCGTTGCTAAAAACACGAACGAGTAGAGCCACTGTGGAAGGAAGTGGGGAGGTGCTTCTGGACACTCCAAACTAGAACTACTATATATATCACAGAGCAGTGCTCTAACTGGACATATGCTGACAGACAATCCAATCACTACGTCAAAGAGACACCTGTTTGGTGCAACTCCATTCACAGTAGCTGTGAGATGCAGTCAACTTAAGTGCCTGTTAATAGACGAGTAAGTAAAGAAAATAAGAAATCCACCTAATGGAACAGTATTCAGCCCAGAAAGAATGGCCCCTTGTCATTATCCAGGCACAGAAAGACAAGTGTTGTATTTTCTTACTCAGTCATGAAAAGTAAATACTCAGAATACAGAAGGGATCTCTAGAGACTAGGGAGAGAAAAGCAGGGGTAGGTGGGGAGGGCTGGAATGAGGCTATGTGGGGACACTCAGTCAGAAATGTGTATGCCACTCTATGTACTCCCTACTTCATAAATACTAAACATACATAGACAGACTGATAATTACTGACCATCAAGGGATAAAATCCTGTGCATGCTGGTTTTCTCTGGGGTGGTTTATTTCAAGGTTGAGTACAACTTATGTGGGTGAACAGGATGCTGTATTTCTATTTTCTTGTCTGTCTGTATCTCTGAAATTTGGGGATTTGTGGCAGAACAGTAAAGTGTCCCATTTTAATTTAGAATTCCACAAAATGGGAAAGACAGCTTGAGTGCTAAATCAAATGTGAGTCTGTGGGGTCGCAGTGTAGGAGAAGATGAGATAGTGGTCTATGGGGGAAATGATAGTTTTCTATCTTTGATAATTATAGTATCACACTTCTCCAAGTAATTATTAGGAATTAAAGCTGCTTGGGTAGAAATGGCTTGCCCTGTCTGGGAACACTGGGAGGCATGGAGTGGACAGGCAGGGGTCTAACAGCAGGGTTCCTCTGCTCAAACTTCAGCTAAGCACACTTCATTATTTATTTTTACGTCGCTGGCATCACTGGCACCATCATTCACAGCATACTTACTTGGGATCCTTCCACACTCCAGAGAGAGGCTTTATTGTGCAGGCCTTTGATGCTCTCCGAAGCCACCTTCCCCGTCACTGCCGAGCACACAAGAGGAAGGATGAGCTTCAGGGGGGACCTGTCCACCCAGCTCATCCATCACAGGCCCTGTCACAACTGTTTTCCTTTTCACACTGTGCTGCGGCCATTACGAAGGGATATGAAGGTAGGATGGGCCACATGCTGCTCTCCTCTTGACCCGCCAGGGAATTAATCTTGGATGTTCAATTTAATGCCTTCTAACAACTGCAGCTGGGAGGGCCACTGCATCTTTAAAAAAAAAAGAAAGTAGAAAGAGTAGGGAAGTGGGGAGGATCTGGGAGGACTTGGGTAAGGGGAAAGAGTATGGTAAAAATATATTGTGTGCACAAAGAATAAATAAAACCATTATTTTTAAAAAAGAAAGGAGAAAGAGAAGGAACAGAGAGGGCATTTGTTGAAACCACAGGATTTTGTTACACCGAAATAAGCAGCGTTTAATGTTTTCTAACAATTGTACCTGAGGAGAGGTGGGGGTTGTTGATGTGGACCATCGCGGGATGGTGTCAGTGTGAAAATGGTGACTGGTTTATGGGAAATCTGAATGTGTTACCACCGACTTGAGAAAATCTTGAAAGTCTTTGCGTGTGTCAAATCCAGTTTAGGCATTTCTGTAGACTTTCCAGATGTCTGGTGGAATTCACACAATAAGAGATGATAAAAAAAAAAAAAAAAAAAAAAAAAAAAAAAAAAAAAAAAAAAAAAAAAACACAAACGTCTCTCCTGAAATGGAGAGAAATGAAAGGACTAAAAACAGGGTGGAAAACATTATCTACAACTAGATGAGGGCTTGATGAGTGATTCAAACAATGGCGTAAAGATGGCTGGCCCAAGACGCTGGCATCTGCTCTACACCAAGGTCAGAACACAGGCTGGCGCATCCTTCTAGACTCCACTATGCTGGACAGGTCTTTAGCAGGTCTGGAAAGACTTAGGGAACTGTCCATCCATCAGAGAGTGAGGGTGTCTGTGGGTGGGACACAAGAAACAGAAGCAGCCTTCAGCTCTGGCTCTGGCTCCTGGTGGCCTGGAGGGGCCTGTGGGCAGTGTGAGTGGACAGAAGAGCAATGAAGAGAAGAGAGGAGACGCAGTCTGCAGCTTGGGAGGAACCTGTCCCTCAAACTAGCCAGGGCCCAGGGGTTTGTTTCTGCAGAGTTTTCTAGAGCAGAAGGCATGTGCCCTCTCAAGGTGTGCAGCTCACGCCAGGGAGCAAGTGGAAGGGCATGTGCCCGCTCGAAGTGTGCAGCTCACACCAGGGAGCAGGTGGAAGGGCACACTCACGCCTCTTGGAGCACAGTTTGATCTAGTCCCTGAGCATGGATACAGTGGCACTACCCTGGGTCCCACCCAAAGTGTCAAGAGGAAACCTAAAAAGAATTTGTACGTATCAGGGGCCCAAAAGGCAAATTCTCCAGACTTTCAAGAATGGAGAGGACTCTGGGGGTGTGGAGAGCATCAAAGACTCCACAGGAGCTGAAAGAGAGATCATTGCAGAGAGCAAGGTACCTCTAGCCATGCTCAGAAAAGATGCAAGAGAACGTCCTGGTGATGTCGTTAGCAAAAGATGATGGAGACGCTGGAAGTAGAAGAGACACAGCCAAGAGAAAGGCAAGGAAGAGGAGGATAGGCGTGAGAAAACAACCAATGCCAGCGAAAACGACAGCAAAGACCAGGGGACCTACCACCAGCAAGCTGGACCCAAACCCAAGGCAGAGCTTAAAGGGCATGATGGAACAAAGATCCACATGAAAAGAAGATCTCCATTTGCAGATCCGTGCGCCAAAGTGGTTTTTCATAAGAAAAAAAAAAAAAAAATGTTACAGGATACTCTAGAATGACGTACCGTAGTGAATTTTCCTGATTTCAGGGATGCAGGAAGAATCTAAGGAGACAAAAAGGATTAAACCACCTACAAAACATGCAAATCAGGCCAGCCTGGATTGCCCAGAGCAATGCTGACTGCCACATGTGGAAACAGTTTAAAGGACAGACAAAACATGTCCATACAGCCTGGAGTCCTGTTAGTTTTACAGTGGGGGAAAAGCAATATAAAAATGTGAATTCTTGCGGGGTGGTGGTGGTGGTGGTGGTGGTGGTGGTGGTGGTGGTGGTGGCAGCGGCGGCGGCGGCGGCGGCGGCGGCGGCGGCGGCGGCGGCGGCGCACGCCTTTAATCCCAGCACTCGGGAGGAAGGCAGAGCCAGGCGGATCTCTGAGTTCGAGGACAGTCTGGTCTACAGAGTGAGATCCAGGACAGGCTCCAAAACTATACAGAGAAACCCTGTCTTGAAAAACAAAACAAAACAAAACAAAAAAACAAAAAGAACACGAAAAAAACATGAATTCTTGGAAGACTCTGGATTCCAGGCCACGAGGTGGCAAATTAAGAAGTCCCCACTCAGGGAGGGGAAACCACAAAATCCAAGGACAATTTGAGAGGCAAGTTGCATTGCACCTGAGCATTGCAGGGGCCTAACCATGAGACATGAGAATCCTGACAGAAAGAACGCACTCTGAGAGTTTCTGGTTCCTGTGGTTGTACTGGGAAAGGTAGACAGTCACTGTCCTCACTGTCCACAGTAGGTTGTCAATGATGCTTCAGAGTGGAGAGCATCTGCATTAGGAGAAAATCTGCCACTGGGAAAGTCTACCTGTGTAAGATCCTAAGTACGGACTGCAGCAGGGGAGGGTAGAAAAAGAGACCCCTTCACAATTACAAACAGTATAAAACATAGGCTTTGTTTTAACAACAAACACCAAATATCTTCCCCTCCAAATCATCCAGCAGATGATTTATCCACCCCATAACATACTTTTCTGAAAACACCACCTTTATTTAACTCAAAGCAAAATACCAGTTTTAACTTATTTCTCTCCAATTTCTTCAAAATGTTACTGTCATGTCAACAGACTTGGTTGCCTTATCAGGAGCTCATAAGCCCACCACAAGAGTGTCTGAACCACACATTTGTTCCCTTAGTGCATGAATCTCTTAAATAATATCTCTATAGAATAGCCACCCATCAGCATCTGGCATGTAAGTCTAAACCATAACTCAGTACATAGGTGACTGAGGCCGGAGGAGTGTAAGTTAGTGCCTGGCAACACTTTAACAATGCAAAGCAAAGAAAACTTCAAAAACAAACAAACAAACAAACAAAACTGGGTGTAGTGGCACATGCCTTTAATCTCGTCACTTGGGGAGCAGATGCAGGTAGATCTCTCTGAGTTTAAGGCCATCCTGGTCTACATAGGGAATTCTAGGCCATGCAAGATGGCATAGTGAGCTCCTGTCTCAAAACAAAACAAAACAAACAAAAAGCAAAACAAAGGAAGAAAACAAATAATAAGTAAACAGGCTCACCAAGGACATCTCAGAGTCCCACTGAGTCATGAGCATGACCTCAGAGCTAAGGCCTCTGGAGCTGCAGTGGGGATGACTGTGCTGGTGACAGTCCCCACATGCAGCCCTCTTGTACCTGCTCTGTCTTGGCCAGTTTCTAGCATGTCTTCTTGTGCTCTGTCCTCAGAGAAGCCTGATAGGGAGGAACATGGGGTTTTGTAGAACCAGCCAGGAGAGGGAAGAGAGACACGATTTTGACTTTACCCCACTAGTCCTCAGACAAGAGCTCAGCTGCTGGCCACGAGCTGTATGGAAAATCAGCTCACACTCTACAGCAGGTGCTGCTGGCCATGGCTGTGGTGTAGACCAAGGAAGATGCCAGGCCTGGCAGACCTGCAGGCTTCACTAGGGGAAAACAACCCACTGTGGAGGGAGCACTCTGCAGACACTCAAGCCCGTCACCACAAAGCTGCTAGGAAGAGCTCTTCCAAAGACCCCGCTCCTACAGCTTCAGCTCTAAGAGAAGTCTCACAGGAGGGCTATTTAGGGGTAAAACTAAATTATGCCGAAGTCAGAGCGAGTTCACTGCTGTTTTAAAGTAATCATGATCCAGCTCCACGGTTTGTTTAATAAGGGCTCTGGTAATACCTACTAAAATAAACTCTGTCGTGTTAGAGGACTGCCTCATCTTACAGAGTAAACATGAAGTCTAACTGAAGACATTTGTAATTCAACTATTATCCAAGTTAACAGGGGGAAATGCAATATTCATAAAGTCTGAGGGTAAATCACAATGTAGAAACTCACCCTTTCTTTTGTCTGCCTGGGAAAACCAAATTCTCACACAGATAGCTTGCCCAAAGAGGGAGATCTTGATCAATTCTAATTATCTATAAACATTTAAACTCCTGCTGACTTAGACATGGTTTTTAAAAAATTGTGTATATATATATATGTATATACATATTTATAATTTTATCTAGGTGTATGTCTACGTGAATGTATGCCAAACACATAGAGGTCAGAAGAGTGTTTCAGGAGCTGGGGTTAAAAAAGCAGATGTAAAGCATCTCACACAGGTGCTGGGAACCAAGCTCAAGACCTCTACAAGAGTACTGTTTGCTCTTACCAGCCTGTGAGTGGTTTGACACCACCCGTGATAATTAGTCTTCATTGTCAACTTGGAGGAACTTGGAATCACCTAGGAGACACACCTTTGGAGATATCTGGGAGGGCATGTCCAGCAAGGTTTAAACAAGGAGAGAAGATCCGATCCCATGGAGCTGGGGGTCTCAGACTGAATGAAAGGAGAAACAGGATGAAGCCAGCTGACTACCAGTGCTGATTTCTACTGCAGATACAGTGAGACCATGACCTGCTGGAAGGCAGAGTACTTTGGTCCTCATGATGGACTGCATCCCTGTTTAAGCTGTGAGTTGAAACATACCCCTCTTTCTTTCCTTAGTGGCTTTTTGGAATGTTTTGTCATATCAAAGAAAAAATTAAGCAGTACACTACTTTTTACATATATTGATTTTAGCAGTTATAAATACATACATGGGAAATGACAAGCCAATTTTACAGTATAAACATGTTCCCTGAGTTCTGGATGAGTTATCAGAAGTGATTTAAAGACTGTTCTCTTTGAAAAGTCTAATCAAGGACATCATGTAAATGACACAAATCAAAAGAACCTGTTGATCTGACATGTGGATACTGACATTGCACCTTTAATCAAAAGTAGGCATGTGAACATGCACCTGAACATGCATGTAAGCATGGAGTATGCATGTTAGCTGGCATTTGAGCATGCATCTGAGCATGCTGGCGACCATCTAAGTAACACTGACACCTTACATGCCAAGCTCTTGATTTCTTTCAACACCGTGTCACACAATTGTGTTCATCTAATTTTTAGATTTTTTCTTAGATCATAGTATTCTATTATATCAATATGTTATTTTGTAAGAACTTAATTTTTTTATTCTGATACTGTGTGTCAAGATTCCAGACAGTATGGGGTCTTTTGATAATGCTGCGTCCCTCTATTTGATGTTCAATGTAATTTCATTGAATGATGTATAACCAGATTGTCAATCATTTATCATTTAGTTATTTATTAATTATTCATTTATTTAGTTAGTAGAGTTTCACTAGATAGTGCAGCCTAGTTTTGAACTCATGGTCTTGCTGTCCCAGTCTCACAAATATAGGGATTATTGGCATACATCACCACATCTGGTCTTGAAAATATTTATATCCTTGTAGAAGAGAGTTCAGGAGGCCCCTGCATGCTAGTCTCCTCACACAGTTTATACCCCCTTTTAGAATGGAACCAGGAGGCCTCTGCTCACCATTCTCCTCATAGTTTCTGGGCATCCGAAGAACCTCTTCAGTCTTCTCTGCCTACACATGCCCAGTCCGCAAGTGCCTTCCTCTGGAAGTCTTCTCACTCCCTCCCAGACCAAAGCATTTTGTTCTCCTTCTTACTCTAGGGACATCATGTACCCACACCTGGCAGGCCCTAATGAGGATGCTAGCAACTAACAGCTGGGTGATGGCTGACTTAAGGGAATCAGAGCTTCAAGCAATAACAAAAGATGACTACAGGCTGGTTGGTCACCTTGATAGGTAACTACAATCAACCAAATTCAGTGACTAATTGTTCACCATATTGTAAGAGTGGAAAAAGCACAGGCCTACACTGGAAGACATCTTAGCTACAGAATCCAGACCTTGGTGAATGTCGAGTTGCTTAGATATAGTATTTAACAACAGCAAAATCAATGCATTGAGGTTTTTTAGGTGGAACTTTCTTTCAACTTCAAAGATAATCTTTGACTCATTGAGTTTGGAGAGAACAAACAATCCAAAGGTCAGCTCCAATAGATGGGTAACTGACAGATTCCACCCTCATGTGTCCAAAAGCCCTGAGCCTCAGCTTGCTTCCAGAACAGAACTTGGCAATTTTCATGTATCTGTTTTTCTGATGTTCATCTGGAGTCTCATTCAACTTTCAAGGCTGGTTTTTTTGGGGTGACAACTTTGTTTTTCTTGATGTGCCCTAACATGTCTTTCAATATGTTAGGAAACCCCTTCTCAATCCCCACCTCTCAAATTAGATCAGAATTAATGCTCAAGGAGAGCTCACTTGCTGTCAGTCAGTCCATCTGCAACTCGCTTCCTTATTGGGACTTGTGGATTGTTAACAATTACCTTCAATGACATAAAAACTTGCAGGCACACGCTGCATGACCTGGGGTTTCTCATTCTCAGCAGCTTTCCTTCATCCTCCATTAAAACAAGGACACTAGACTAAACCTCTTCATAGAGTGTTGACACTATGTGCTCTGTTTCCAAGTGTGCGTTCCTTGGCTGCACTCTGATGTGTTTAAAAAGAAACTGAAGAGCATGCATAATTCAGAAAATTACTAAATATTTGGAAACTCTCTTAGGGCAGATGAAAGGACAGTACATCATAAATGTGCAGACTTGATTATCCCAAACCTCCAGCTTTGGGATAAAATACACTGGATTGAAGGTTCTAAAGACACTCTCCTCACAGAGATAAAAATAAGTGTGAAAGAGTCTGAAATACGCACAGAATTCCAAGCCCATTCCCAAGGTCTCTGATACTACTCTACTGAGACAAGAGGTGTAACTTGGTGATTCATTCTTTCTTGATATTTAAAATTGTTTTATTTGTGTGTGGGGGTGTATGTTTTTATAATGTGTGTGGGAATGGGTACATGATTTACAGTACTCTGTGTGTGTGTGTGTGTGTGTGTGTGTGTGTGTGTGTATGTGTGTGTGTGTGTGTGTGTGTTTCTATGATGTGTGGGAATGGGTACATGACACACACTTTGTGAAGGTCAGAGGGCAGCTTCCTCAGAGTTGATTCTTTCTTTTCACTGTGAGTGTAGGGATGGAACTCAAGTCATCAGGCTTATGGGGTAAACACAGTATGCCATCTCTCCAGCCTGCCCTCCTGTCATAGCTTCTAATTTGAAGGTTAGTTCTTAGTTCTTCATCTACCTGTGAGGACACTGTAAGGGGAACGGACATCTGGCAATGTTTCCGGTCACCTCTCAGGCACCCAGAGCACGCAGCAGTGGGGGGGGGGGGGCACTGCAGCTGTTGCTGACACCTCTGGAGACCCTGCTCATCCAGGTCATGCAGGAATTCCTTCTAGCCACTACACTTCATTTCTTTTGGCTTTTTCCTCACAAGATCAAGTCCATCGTGGAAGTCCTACTCCACAATGGCAGGAAAGAAAGTGACATAGGAGAGTCTGTGAGTGTTCTACCCCACACACAGCAGAACGGACTGAGTGATACCGAAGGGTTCGGAACCTGAAGAGAGTGGGCCACGAGAGGACTGGAGGGCTGGTGGCTGGTCATGAGACCTGCTGTCATCACTGCTGCAAACCAGGTCTATTCATCTCTTTAAGTTCCTCGTGCAAGAATACGAACGAAATATTTTATAATTTAATATTAGTAAAACAACTTCTAAACAAAGCAGTATGTATCTTTTCAATCTATCATCTTTGGGGGGGGTTTGCTTCTAGGGAGCTCAGAGATAAACACAATATTGAGTTGCACCAATTACATCAGCCTTGACTTCTATATCACTCACCCCATCTTCTTTTCACTGGAAAAGTTTCACTGTATAAAAATCTTTAACAAATTTTTCTTTATCCACAACAACAGTTAGGGGGCATATAGAAACCCATGGGTATTTTGGCAATGACAGCCATGAGCTGAATTTTAAATTATTTTTATCTTATGTGTTTTGTTTTTCTGTTTTGTCTGTGTTTATGCATCCATCATGAGTGTGCCTAATGCCCAGAAGAGTATATCTGGCCCCCTGGAACTGTAGGTACAGAAGGATATGAGCTGCCATGTCAGTGTCAGAACTGGCCTGAGTCCCCTGCAAGGGCAGTCAGTGCTCTTAACTACCTAGCTATCTTTCCAGCTGACCTTTCAAAAGCACATTTCCTCAGGAATGAAGCACTGATTTAGTTGCTTGTGGATAAAAGTGGGATATCCTCAGACAATGGATGAGCCAGGGACCATCAGGGAGAGTCAGTGAGTAGGGAACTCATCATTAGCTTTCATGGTTTTTAAAATGGCCCAGCATCACCTAATAAGGAGGAAGGCAGGGATTCAGATCTGCAGCGTCCTCGGGCCTGGGCTGCAGGCCCCTCACCACTGCCCAGGTTCCTCTTCTTAAGGAGTTACCATGTTAGTAGAATGCAGCCTGCTGATGCATCACTAGGAAAGCATGTCACACCAGCAATGTATCACCTGGAAACTGCACCAGAGTGAAAGCTCACTACCATTAGACTAGTGCAAAAGGCAAGCTGTCTTCAGCAGAACTCAGGCACAGACTAGTCCTGCTTAATCACAGGAACCATCACCACGCGTACATTAACAGTTACTTCAAGATGGTCTTCAGCTCCATGATTTAGGCACTGGTCAAAATTTGATTTGTTGTTCTGATTCATTTGCTTGCAAATGTTCCCTAGGACACGGTGTGCCGATGAAAAGTGAGACACCCTGGAGCCACTTGGATTCTACCATGGCAAATCAAAGGCATCGCCACTGTGTGGGTGCTGCTATCTAGGTGTTCTAGACCCTGCATCTGCTTCTAAAGAGTTGGGCAGAGAGGAGGGAAGGTAACAAGTCACTTCAACTGTGGCTCTGTTATACAAGTCACACCGGCTATGACATGTTGCATTCACGTGGGCTAGGCCTAGCAATAAACCCACCAATATCTCTGTCCTGTGCAGAATTTTGAAAAATCTGGTATCAGTGTAAGAAAACAAGAACACAATGGCAATGAAGAGGACAAGAATTATTTACTACAATTCTACTAATAATCATTATTATTTATTAGTCGCCTACTTTGTGGTTGGAAGGGAACTAGCCCAGACATGCTGGTTTTGTTACCAAATGTTTGGCCATGATTAATGAAGCACATCTCAGAGCACTTAGCTACAAACAAACACAGCACAGGGCCGAAGTGTCTCTCAGACTAGGAAAACAGTCTTTGCCTCTACAGCTAGGAAGTTAAGGAAGTTTCAAGTCGGTGCTGGTAGCCCCTCCTGATTTCTCTGGCTTCATTTTTTCTGGCAGCTGAACATACACACACACACACACACACACACACACACACACACACACACACACTGACTGTTTTTTCCTATCTATTTTCTATATCAAAAGCAATTTTGTTATTTTTGGAAGTGGGTCACAATTAAAACTTAAACAGAGTAGCTATGCAGAGCTGTTCAGTGTTT
Organism: Peromyscus eremicus; assembly: GCF_949786415.1. NCBI lineage: Eukaryota > Metazoa > Chordata > Mammalia > Rodentia > Cricetidae > Peromyscus > Peromyscus eremicus. Next base: position 103,803,445 of record NC_081425.1, on the reverse strand, counting down.
TCAAGACAGGGGCTAAAAATGATGGCTTTCTGTGAGTGATTGGCTCTGCAAACGCTCTCTGTTCTTCCCACTTGACCCCTGTCCTGACCCAGTTAGATGAGTGGCTATCTCTACTAATACCAATAGACAGCTGGCCCATCCCCAGGGGAGGACGTGGCCCTCTTAGCTCTGGAACGTGGAATGCATCACTCTCAGATCAGAGAAGTCTTCCTCTTCCATAGTGCTCTCTCCAGAACAACAACAAACACCCCCAAACCTACAATACTAGTCAACAGCCTCCAGTAACTTGATAGCAGTTACAATTACAGCAGTTAAGACAGATTCTCTCATAGTGCCTTGGTGAGTGAGCTGCTGTCTCTTAGCCAGTCAGGGGTCAGTGAGGAGGAACCTGTAGCTGCTCATCACTGGCCAGTGCTTCAGGCCACTCCCCTGACAGTGTGCCTCTTGCTGTGCAGAGGACACTCATACAGCCTTTAAGACAACCGGCACCCTACCCAATAGCTGTCTTCAGGAAATGCTAGATTCCAGCTCGCCCATTTTCTGGCTGTTTCACTGTGAGCGTTCATGCTGCATGGCTCCTTCTGCTCTCCCCTCAGATCACGTGTTGATCCAGAACTCTGTAGGGTACTCCTGAGGAGCAGTGGGCCAGGCAGGAGCTGCACGCTGAAGCCACCAGGAATTCAGGCTTCTGAAGCTTCCAACAGACTCCCAGAGGCCTCGTCCAACACACTTGTCCAGGTAATAGCATTTTGAAGATGAATAAATAACCTTCTGATAAAGGGAAGGTGGCATAAATGCACCAAGGGGCAGACAGCCTTGTCAGTGAGCCCAGTCCTTGCTTTGGCACCAAGAGATGCCTGAGGCTCTGGACTTTAGACTTCCAGCCATGCATCAGTGAGAGCCCAGAACAACCCAGAATGTTAAGGAGTTCTTTCCCAGCTCTCTCCTTGCCTCCTCTCTTCTGTGCTTTTTGATTCTTTATTTTGACGCAGATGGATGTGATTCAGTTTTCATCACTGTGACCAAACACACAAGAAAAGCAGTGGACAGGAAGGAGCTCACCCGTGGGCTCACAGCTTTAGAGGCTCCAGTCCATGACGACACGGCTCTGTTGCTCCCTGCCGTGGTGATATGGCAGGGAGCTCGTTACAAAGCAGCTCAGCTCATGGCAGCCAGGAAGCAAAGAAACTGAGGACAGGAACAGGACAGTGCCCCCACTGCCTACTTCTCCCCACTTGGCCCCATCTTCTAGCTTCTCCTGTGTCCCTACAGTGCCTCACATGATGACTCCACCAAAGGAGTGAGCCATGGAGTGGGTCTCTAGCCACACAGCCTCACTGTCCCAGAGACTCTCATCTGAATATTGTTTGGGGGGGGAGCAAGCCTTCACGTATGGAATCTTAGGTGAGATACTTCATATATAACCCATAATAATAGAGCCAGAAGGTGAGATGATCGCGTGGTAGGCATAGGGCCCATGTCTGGTGGGCAGAGGCCTGCAGCCAGCTCACTAGAAGGGCAAGCTTGGGAAGGGGCCCAATGTACTCTGCTCTGAGAGAAGAGGAGGCCTGTCACAAAGACCCCGAAGCAGGAGTATAAAGTGCTGAGTGTCAGTCATGGATCTGGCCACCATAAAATGCTGTCACCTCTGTGGACCCCAGTTTTTTATTTTATAGATCATGAATGGAGTGTCTCCTTAACCTCCCAGGATGATGGCACAGCTGTACATGCATATGCTTTGCATAGACAGTCCATACCTACAGCACTAGGCTCTGGATAATGATTATCACCATCTTCTGGGAAAGGCCAGCTAACTAGAGGGCCACTATCATGGTCAGAATATGGGGAACAGCTCCCAGAGACCTGTGTGTTAAAGGCTCGGCCTCAGGGTGTCACTACTAAGAGGTGTTGTGGCCCTTTAAGAGGTGGGCCTCAGGTTACGGTGGTGTGACCTCAGTACAGTGGAACCCCGGCCTCTTTCTCTCTTACTGCCTTCTTTCCCTGTCCCTCCTAGTTTGTGACAGAAGCTTGTACCATAATGTCACCAAAGGCTTAAGGTACCAGAGCCATTTGATTCTTGTCTTAGGCTCCCTCAAACTGAGCTAAAACCTTTGCTCCATCTGAGTATGGTGGTGTATTCTGATAATCCCCATGTACCCAGTAGGAAGATCAAGCATGAGGATTACGAGTTCAAGGCCTGCCTGGGCTATGTGGTGAGCTCTTATGTAAAAACACACAGGACCAGTGAAATGGCTGCAGAGGTAAAGGCACTTGGCATCAAGCCTGACAGCCTGAGCCCCATCGCTGGGATCCTCCCAGTGAAAGGAGAAAATCCAGTCCTCCGACTTCGTGCACATGTTCACTGTGCATGCACATACCATGCTCCTCCACACCCACACAATAAAGAAATAAATCTAACAACTGGAAGGAAGGAAGGAAGGAAGGAAGGAAGGAAGGAAGGAAGAAAAGAGCCCTTTTCTCTTTACCAATTAATTTCCTTGAGCATTTTGCTATAGTAACACTAAGGTAACTAATAGAATCACTATGGAAGTAAGTTCCAAATCCTCCCATGTTTGTGGGTAGATGAAAATCTTGCAGCTTGGGAAGCTGGCTGAAATCCACCTAGCCACATATACTTTCAGCTACAGCTTTACCAGAAAGAGTGATAATTTTCTTTTAAATAATTGCTAATGTCCGAGCACCACTGTATTTTCCTAAGGCATGTTCTCGAGGGTGAAAAGGAACAACTTAGACAAGGAAAGACTCATGTGATGGATGGGTGTTATGTTGCATTTGGTACAAGGCTGCTGCTCTGTTGTGGTGCACAGAATGGGTACCAGGAAAGCCACATTCAATACTGGAGTCCTTCAAACCCGATAAACCTAGACATGGTCTGTGGCTAAGGTCACCCTCTATAAATGCTGGAGTAGCAGGTTGCATTTTCACAAAGGCTCCTAGGAAACACCAGCTGTCTTCAGAGAGCAAAGAGAGCAACAATAACAGCAAAACTTTATTGAATGATAGTAACTAAAACCTCTGCAGAAGGAAACAGGTGAGAGAGAAGAAACAGCGAGAGCCGTGTGCATGGATGGGCCTGTGTGTCTGAGCTTATTCACCATGCACCTTGACTGGGCTTCCATCACTGAGACAGTGCCCAGGAAACGACACCATCACCCCCTGGCTAGGCACCGAGCTCACAGCTTTCAGGACTCAACAGCACCTCAGGGCCTCACACACGGAGTCAGGGTGGGAAGGAGGTTGGCAGTGTTGGCGGCCGTACGTGCATTCTCAGCTCACAGCTCACATGGAGCTAAGACTAAGTTGTTACTCTTACTTCCGCAGTGAGGGAAAGGGTGTCTCAGGTTGAGGGCGAGACAGAAGGTCACACAGCCAAGTAACTAACAGGGAACACTTCAGTCCACTTTTCTGTCAGTGACTGAACTTGAATTCTCTCCACTCTGCCACCTGACTCCCTTAGCCAGGAGATTTCAATGACCAGAAGGACAGGGTAGACACTCTAGGCTTCCTTTTGTCCTCTCCACCATCCTGGGGGAGTAGCTAAACAAATGCCATTGTAGTCGTTTTACATCCATGGCGCCATCCCCCTTAGAGATGAGAGATCTCAGCAGCCATGACAGACAGAAGCTAATGAAAGATCTGATTAGTTACATGTGACACAAAAATGAAAGAAACCTCTTGGTGACAGGCAGAGGCCGGGGGTTTATTCCGAATCTCTCTAAGGTGAAACAGTCAACCGTTTATCCTCCTTTCTTCTATAAACCGTACCTCTAGGTGAGGTGAATTCCCACGTGGAGAAATACTTGAAGAAATGAACAAAGAAGCAATGGTAAAACAGGATAAAACAGGAACAGCATCGCGCATCCTAACAGATAAAGGAGGTGAGCGGCAAGCGTCAGGGGCTGCTTCTGGGACAGACAGGAAGACAGGCAGAGAGCAGGCCCTGCCATCTGCAGATCATCGAACCCGAATGAGACTAAGTGTCTCAGTCCAAACACCAAGTGACGGGAAACACAGAGGGCAGAAAAGGTGGGCACTGCATGGTGGGAACGTGTCGAGCAGCAGTTCCACTGAGAAATACCATAGACAGTACATGGTTTCTTGCACAGACAAACTGCAGAAGATAAAAAGAATGGGTAAATGACAGATTAAAGCGAGGTGAGTGAGGTTAATAAAAACAGGGACGCTATGTGTAGTAACAATATATACACATGCATGGACATGTGCGTATGTCTATACTCGAATACATTTGGGATTTAAAGGGCATACAAGCACATAAAACTGATTATCACAAACATCAAGACAGTGGTTTCTTGTGTAGGGGAGGTCAGGTTTGGGGGACAGTAGGGCTCCTAGGCATCTGGAGAGCCTAGCTGCTGCCATGTGTGGTGGGTATGACGTTTCACATGTAGGTTAATGAGAGCATGTATGCAGCTGATCCTTTCTGGGCTCACAGCACATCTCTAAGTTTAGGGTCCTGAGTGAGTTAGGCCTGTCTCCTGGTGTGAAGTGTGCTTTATGGGAGAATTCCTTTCAAAACCTGATTTATTTAAGATGACTATCCTGTGGTCCTGTCAAATAAAGGAGCAGTTTCACTTTGGCTAAGCAAAGACTATAGGCTGATGCCCAAATACACCTGCTTTCTCTGTCTTGGTTTCATTTTCCTTGACTTGGGGTTTTACTGTGTAGCCAGGCTAGCCTACACTACACACTAACGCTCTTTGCTATGGCAGGTAGTGGAATGTGAGACTTGTGGCGCCATGGTGACAAGGGCACCATTTTCTACATCACAAGTCCTGACCTTGTTGAGCATCCCAGAATACAGTCCTCTTGCTCCCTCTAAAGCACAGGGGCCTCTTATTATTCCCACCTTGGATAGTGTAACAGCAACCTCTCTTCATTCCAAATCTCTTGCACAGAGTGAAAAGTCCTCTGGTCGTCACCATGTACTGTCTCTGATGGACCCACAAGGCTCCCTAGATCTTTCTCCTAAGGCTGACCTTCCATAGTGTTCCTACCTCACAGTGCTCCTGCCTTGGTGATACCTACCTGGGTATCCACTACCTGGGTAGACCACTGTGTGCTGCGGCTCTTCTGTATACACACACAGGAACTCTCTTTCACTCTGGTCCCTATGCATAGGCCACAGTGCTCCTGCCTTGGTGATACCTACCTGGGTATCCACTACCTGGGTAGACACCACTGTGTGCTGCGGCTCTTCTATATACACACACAGGAGCTCTCTTCCACTCTGGTCCCTATGCATAGGCCATATGCCAGACGGCATGCACAGAGACATTTAGCTCACTCTTGCTCCTCAGTTCTCCTGCAGAACCATCTAGGAGATGTTTCAAGCATATTGATATCTAGGCTTCAGTCCAAACTAATGGAAACAAATGGAATCCTGAAACCTGGCCCTGGTAATTCTGGGTGCAGAGCCCCACTGGGATGAAGCACAGATGGCTAGCCTAGCTGCAATCTTTACTGACTTGGGCAAAATCTGTGGCCCTATTTAAGAGGTGTGTGTGTTTCTACCAATTGTCACCATTCTGTCATTACCCAGTCACTTCTGCTGAGTATGGTTCCAGATGCTACAAAAGAGCCTGTGGGTTCTACCCTGCCTGAGGAATGATGAGTGGAGGAGCCTGAACTGCCATGTGTGAAGGCCTAGGTCAGAGACCTAGTGTTGTTACCTATATGTAGTGCAGCCTGTTTTGTATGGGAAATGGATGTCACCACAGGGATGCTGTGAAGAATCACAATGTCTACAAAGACACTCTGAACTCTCTAATCCTGCATCTCCTGGGAAGCTACATAGCCCAAGCCATCTCTGTACTAGCTCTGGCCCAGGAATACTATCTTTTAGGTAATTTCTCAGGGCTTTTCTCAAATGGATTCTTTCAGCAGGAAAACTGGTTCTGTAGTCACACAAATTCAATGTAAAGAACATGGAAGACTTATGCATACAAACTCATATGTCAAGTATTTATATTCAAATTCACACCTACTTATATACTAGTGTAAATGAAATAAAGAAGTTATTATTGCCAGCCACTGCTGATATGGTCTCTCTGTGTACACACACAGGGACACTTACTGTAAGAACTCACTGTTAACCTCAGCAAAGTACTCACTGATGGGAGCAACTTCCACACATCTCATCTGCCATACATGTTGAGGTCATCTCCAGTCACCCCCTCTAGGACAGTGCTTCTTGGCTGTCACTAATAATTTCCAGCCAAATGACAGGAGAGTTAGAAGGAGGGATGGCTGAAGTGGGGGATGGCACTGACCTCTCGGAGCAGACTAAACTTCTGAACTCAGCTTGGCTAGGAGACCTCAAGCCTCCCACCCAACCTAACCTCCAGCTGTCAAGACCTCCATCCTGATTGGAATTACAATCAGGATTTTCAGCTCTGTAGCCCTTCTTGAGAATGTTCTACATTTGGTAAGTTGGTTCTTCTGTCTTCTTAACAACTCAGTTTTTACTGGTGTCTCTATACTGTGACTAGTGAACGTGAAACATGAAACCTTCCACAAACCCATTGACTTAATTCAGAGTGGAGAGTGAACCATGCTGGGCAAGGAAGAGTCTACAGAAATCACTTCTCTCCGTGAGGAAAGCTTCTGCTGCTGAGGGTCATATAATAGGATTGTCACATGATGAAGAAGTCCTCCTCTTCCTCCCTGCCACTATAAATGGGATGACTAAGGACTAACGTTCTTGGTGAATCAAGGTTATCATAGTTACCATCTGCCATTGCTGCTAGGCCATAATGTGGCCATGGCTATAATGTTATTCTGGCTCCCATGGCTCTATTCTTGGTAGGTAGGCTTCCCCTAGCAGGCATGCCTTCAGGCTTGTGGTTTAGAACTGATGTTGGCTCAAAAAATGGGTGGAAATCTCTAAAAATGACATATACCACGTGATTCTCAATTTCACTGGGCAAGGGCATATATGATCATGCACATGCATGTTTAGATACGTGGTTGCCCCAAGACCAATACTAAGTTGCTCATGAAAGTCTTTCGATCCTCCTTCATAATTCTATAATGAAACTATAAGGATAGTGGGAAACTTAAAAAAATAAGCTTAGTGCAGCAATCAATTGAACAATGCCAACTATTCATGGCTTTTACAGCTCTATCAATGAGCTATATTACACAAGAGAAGAGAACTCGGCCTGTTAGATGGAGACCGAGTGCTGCCCAGGTCACTGTGTCCCCGAGTCTTTGAATCACCTGTCAGATTATACCAGAGGTTGGTGCTACAGCCATGAATGTGCCAATTGTTTTATTTTCCACATAGGATGCCCTAGGACAAGAACAAAAGGCAAAGCCGAGAGCCTGTGACAGTATGGATGAACCCCACAAAGGTTAATGGGCTAAGGAAGTCAGACTCCAGAGGATCAGCATGGAGACTCCCAGGAACAGTGAAGGAAGGGCAGGAGCAGTGCATCCCTGCACTGTCAGTGACCTGGGGACTGGATGGACAGGTAACTATTCAGCTGGCTCATCTCACTACTGTAGTGATATATAATATATATCACACACTATCTATTATACTCTATAAATGAAGCTTCAATTAAGTTAAAAGCTGCAGTGAGCAAATTATGCAATGGGGTGGTATTTAAATGAAGACCCTATGAACTCTGAGGCCCATAGACAGGTTCATGTGTGAGTCAAGGACAGTGTCTGACATCTGGACACTTAGCAACACCCCTAACTTCCTTCTGGGGTCTAGCTTAGTTTTCCAAGGAAGTAACTTAGCATATTTTCGTTTCTCACCTTACACAGTTTTACTCTGAGTTTTCCTAGTCAAAGTGCTTCGGTCTTTCAGTTCAGGGGGAAATGGCAAAGCTTGAAGTCTTGAGATTTTAATGTATTTTCTTTCAGGTTCACAATCAAATGTGGGAAATAAAACAATTGGCACATTCATGGCTGTAGCACCAACCTCTGGTATAATCTGACAGGTGATTTAAAGACTCGGGGACACAGTGACCTGGACAGCACTCGGTCTCCATCTAACAGGCCGAGTTTTCTTCTCTTGTGTAATATAGCTCATTGATAAAGCTGCAAAGGCCATGAATAGTTGGCGTTGTTCAATTGATTGCTGCACTAAGCTTATTTTTTTAAGTTTCCCACTATCCTTATAGTTTCATTCTAGAATTATGAACACAAGAAATGAGATTTGGATTTTTTTTAACACTAACTTGTCACTGGGTATACTTGTCTATTATTGGTTGACACAGTCACTTCAACACAAAAATGGCGTTACTCACTGCCCCTGGCAACCCAATGAACAAAACGGGGGTCTGAGGCAACAAATTGAAGGTTAACATAGCAAGCTCTTTCTGCTTCCTTCAGATAGGCCTCATGGTCTCGGCAAGGAAGAGTGTTTTAAGTGGGGGGAGAAGCTTTTGGAGAGTGGCTGAAGAGTTGTGGAGAGGGAAGAAAAGAAAGCACTATTTGTAGGCATTTAAACTGTGACCCTACAAATGATGGATGGTGGGTCAAATCTAGCCCAGTGCCCACTCCTATTTCCTTTTACTTTTTAAATGTTTTTAATTTATTTACTGTTATTTAAGGTGGTAAGGGCATGGATGTCATGATGCTCATGTGGAAGTCAGAGGACAACTTTTTGAATTGTTCTCTCCTTCTGCCCTGTGTTCACGTTCCCACAACTCTGAAATATAGTCAAGTGTCATGTTGTGGGCCTTGGTGGCAGGATCACAATCTCAGGATCAATCAAAATCAATAAACAGATGAAGGAGCCCATGCCCCATGCCTTGAAGCTCTTTACCAAGTTAATCTTTATAGTGACATGAAACAGGCTTTGTCTTTATGGTAACAAGATAGGGAAATTGAGGCACAGAAAGGTCCTTTACCCAAAGTCACACTGTTACTCACAACCTGTATTAAAACAATTCTTTTCCATCATTAAAAGTCATGCTGCAGAATCTTTCTCTGATGGATCTCCAGCAAAAGCCAGCAAGTGGTTTTGTGTTTATTTGTTCCTATAAAAGGCCAGTTACATCCGGCTCCTGGGGTCCAATGAAATTGTCTACAGCTTCTGACCTCAAAGAGGAAACAGCCTGAGACCAGATAGAGGCAAATGGCATGGCTGTACTCCAGTGTAATCTCACTTCCTGAGCAGGTAGTGGGCCAGATTCTGTTGTGTGATGACCTGGGTCAAGATGGTCCCATGGCCATCAGATGTTTTTATTCTGTGTGCCTGACACAGATCTGGTGCACTGGGAGAGGTAGAGGTAGGGTCTCAGGACTCTTACCTTTAGAAGTAGCAAACATGGATCAGGCATAAAGGAGAAGCCGCTCTCAGCCTTCCTCCCCATCCTTGTCAGCTAATATCAAATTCTGTTATTTTTAGCTGAACATGAAAATTCGAGAGATTACCTACCCTGTTCTAAAATCTTATCTCCATAGCATAGGACCAGCTTAGGAAGTAAAAGAGGAACAATTGATAAGATGTAGACTATGGTCCTATATCATGAGGAAGAGGACCAAATTGTCCTGATCTAAGTTCCAGAACGCATGATAAAGGCTGCTGAACTGCCCAGTAGAAGAGAGTGATGTGTCTCACATCATCTCCAGTTAGTTTTGAGTAAGATACATTAGAAGACTGAAGTCGAAGGGATGTGGAGGGGTGGGGGAGCTGGAAATGGAGAAGAGAAGTAAAACCCCAGGATTGCTCTACCCAGACGTGCATGGCATGCCTAGCAGAAGTCAGGTCCAGTTCCACATTGTTAAAGGCTGGGATGCATCCTCAGTACCACAGTTCTGTGAGTCTACCTCAGTCTTCACAAATCTACCTGTGGGTCCTCTGCTGTCCTGTGCAAGCCTTTGGGCACATGGGGGCTGTGTGGACACCATGTGTGATCCCATACTAAGGCAACACAGAAGGTCAGATGGTATAGTTTCTAAATATAGAAAATAAATGCAGAGTTAGAGCAGATATCCTGAGATGTCAGTGGCAACAGTTCATCAGAATCAGGGGCCTGAAGACAGCCATCAGCATATCGCTGTCATCACCCGAGAAGGGAATGCTTTCTGATACCCTGATAATTCAGAGTTTCGGGATATGAAGACACAACTCATCTCCTCTGATGGAAACAAGGTCCTTAGGGTATAATCTAAACAACATGTTACCCCTGGAAGCCTAGACTCTGTTCCTCTGTTAACTCAATCAGTACTTACCAAGAACCTCTGTGCTACTCTGAGCACGTGGGAAAACGAGGAGGAGAGAGATTGCTCAGCTGTTAAGAGTACTGACTGGTGGTCCAGAGGACCCGAATTCCATTCCCAGGCTGTCCGGAGTCCAATCACACCAGGATAAAAAAATAAAATAGATAATTAAGAGGAAGAAGGGACCACATGACCTCTCTCTTCTCTCCTTTTAAGAAGTCACATACAACAGCAAGAATCGCCACCTCCTTTGGGCCCTATAGCCCAAGGTCATGGGTGGGGCAAATTCCACTGCACTGAGACATAGAACAAACAAAAATTCTCAGCCCTTTAGAGTTTTCAGTGAAGTAGCAAAAGAGAAGCAAGCAATGGCAAGTTCTCCTGAGCGTTCTCACAGCACGGCAATGCAAGCAAACAGTTACGGGGAAGCATTCTGCGGCTTTCCTTGCTAGCACCACTCCTCAAGGTGGACAGCTGCATCTCTGCTTAGCCTTTTCCAGAGTCTGTGAGGATGCTAAAAGGAGGAGAAGAATCAAGTCCAGATCCTGGCTGGATGTGCTTCCTGCACATGGGGAGTGATTTATCTCTTCTTTGACCTGAATGGTGAAGATATTCTGAAAGAGATGGAAGAAATACAAGCGAGCAACAGACCAACTATAGAAATAAGTTCACCCGAAGACACCTTATAAACGCCAACTTAATAAATAAAGGAGGCTAGCCATTTCAATTCCAGACAGGCTTTATGCTGGGCAAAGAGCCCATGGGGAGGGTTCACTCAAATGGAGCTGAGCCACACTCCACACCCTGTGTACACCTGGGTGATGAATAGAGGAGATAATTGGAGAGTACTTACAGTCCCTGTAACAGCTCCAGGGTAGGTATCTGCTGTCTATCTTTACAGATGTTCCCACTGTGTCCATCTTTGATCTGATGACACTGCTTCTCTGATTGTCTGAAGAGCAGCAACCATGAGCTTCTAGGGCTCAGTGACAGCCAGCCCATCTCTTTTCAGTACTCCTCCACGCAGGGTCTCTGCCCGCTCCTGTGGGATCAGGCACCAGGCACCCCCATGGCAGCTGCACAATGCTCCCATTAATGCTGTCTCCTTCCTGTCTCACTTCCCCACTCTCCATCTGTAGCTTCTCCCATATCCTCACATGCACCCCTCCATTCTAGACTCCCAGTGTATGTCCTAGGGAACCTTTACTAAGGAACTATCTGCTGTGCCCTGGATACTTGCATTTCCTTCCTTGCCTGGGATATCCCCTCCCCCTCCTTGAGGCTTAAGAATGTCTTACTTAGAAGGCAGGTAATATGAGGAAATGCTCTCCCAGTCACTGATGCAAAATGATTCTCTCAGCTGTTCACCTGATAATCTTATTGTACAAGCAATATTGACCACTGCGAAGAGTCACTAAATAACTTGAGACCACAGAAGAACAAAGGAAGTAGACCCACAAAACTGCCCCACAAGCCCCATTTGCCTTTGCTTAGTAACTAAGTAACTGATTTGAAATGGTCAGAACACTGATTCTCAACAGCTTCCACAGACTCCAGATGCAGATTCAGCTCTGGGTACCCTACAGAGAATCTTTACATTTTGATAGTCCATCACTACCAATATTTTATCAAAACACTATGGTTTTCCTTCTAATCTGTGATTAGATCCATAAAATTTCTGCATATAACTTAATTTAGACTTAATACTTTTTTCCTCTAAGAATGAAGCTATAATTTTCCAACATGTCAGCAGTAAGATATAATCCATTGAACTGAATTGAGTTAAAATTTCAATGCACCCTTATTTAATAAAAAGCATTTTAAACTCACTGGGCTTCATAAGATGATAAGAAAATTCTTTAAAATCCAATAAAGATGGGAGTGTTGTAATAGGAATAAAATTTGAATGGGTTTCTGGAATAAAATCAGAATTTGAATATAATATTGAGGGTTACCAGGCCAAATCTATATGTTCCTGCTAAGTTTTGAATCATATTAAGACATATTGCATTGCCTTACCATGGCATCCCACAGTGCAGTGTCTTCAGCTCTGAGATGGCTTTGGCTATACTGGGTCTTTTATGGTTCCAATACAAACTTTGTTGTATCTCTGTCTCTGTGGAGGATGTTACTGGTATTCTGATAGGGACTCAACAGTGGGTAGTGTGACATTTAAAGGAATTCTCTTAATCTAAGAACAAAGGACATCTTTCTATTTATTTGTGTCTTCTCTATTTCATTAATGCCCTATGGCTTCATTTTGAACTGTACCATCCCGTTTACTGCTATGTATTCTAGTAACTACAATAAGCAGGCTCTCCCACAAAGTACAAAGTAGATCCACATGAGTGAATGGAGCCCAGAGAGCAGACCACACTGATAGCAGCTGACTTCAACAGAGAAGCCAAGGGTACACTGGGAAGGATAGGCCCTGTAATAGGTGATGCTAAGAAAGCTGCATGTCCACATGCAGAAGTTAGATGAGCCCTTTACCTCTCCCACCAAAGAAAAGCCAGCTCAGTAAAGTCTCAATGTAAGACATGAGAGTCTGAGACTCCTAGAAAAGAACATGAGGGAATATTTCAGGGCACAGCCACATACACATAAGCACACAACCACCCCCCACCCCACCCTCACGCACTGCAACAAAGACAAAATGAGACAAAACTAGGAGTTTCTAGAAGGGGAAGGAAACAGAGAACAGAGTGAAGATGCAAAGTAGCCTATGGGAGGCAATTTCATAGACTGTTACTGCTGAAGTCTGCCTCCCAAGTGAAGATCTACTGTGACATTAACTTGTTGCTAATGAAAGGTACCATATAATATCCTTAAAGATGTATTTGTGACACTTATTTGCTACTACACAATTCTACCAGCCAAATGTCCTAACAGATATATGACAGCAGGTCCTATAAAAGGATATAGGGAACCTGAACTGTTGGATAGAAAAGTTTTTCCAAATAAAGCAAATTAAAACTGAGCAAAAGAAGAGAACCGGCTGGGGATTTAGCTCAGTGGAAGAGCACTTGCCTAGCAAGCACAAGGCCCTGAGTTCAGTCCTCAGCTCCGGAAAAACAAACAAACAAAAAAAAAAAAAAAAGAAGAAGAGAACCATGACTCTCGAAAGAAGACACACAGATGACCAGCTGGTCTATGAAAGGAACTCAACATCATTAACCATCAGGGAAATGCTAACCAAACTACAGTGAGATGCCACGTGACTCCAGTCAGAGTGGCTGTCACCACAACAACTGAAGAGAGCAAGTGCTGATGAGGCTGTGGAGAGCAGGGACTCTTAGACACAGCTGGTGGGTATGTAAATTAAGTCAGCTACTGCTGAACACTGGGAATTCCTCAGGAAACTAAAATAGAGTCATGCTGTGAGTTGGTAATACCACTACTGAATGTCTGCCCAAGCAATGGAATCAGTGTATCCCAAAGATGCCTGTGCTGCACCACTGCCACATTCCCAAGAGGTGAGATGCAGGACACCTAGATGTCCACCAACAGATTAAAGAAGAATATGCAGAAGGCCATGGATGTTCTTCAGCTGTAACAAAACAGGATCCTGCCATTTGCGGCAGCACAGATGAACTGCAGGATATTGTGAACAGAGATGAGCCCAGCACAAAAAAAACAAGTATCACACAATGCAGCTCACACATGGACTCTTCAAAACATAGTTTTGGAGGCAGAATGGAAGCTGGAAGGGGTGGTGCACACCAGGAGTCTCACGGAACCTGCACATGCACACCTCATTACACACCAGGAATCTCAACAGGGTGGGGAGAGGCTGAGGCAGGAGTATCTCCCTCTAAGCCACCCTGGGCTACATAATGAGACCCTCTCTAAAACCAACCAACCAAGCACACATCTAATCAAATAAAAATAACAACAACAAAAAAACAAAACAAAACAAAAAACCAAGAAGCTGGGCAGTGGTGGCTCACGCCTTTAATCCCAGCACTCGGGAGGCAGAGGCAGGTGGATCTCTGAGTTCGAGGCCAGCCTGGGCTACAGAGCTCATTCCAGGACAGCCAGAGTTATACAGAGAAACTCTGTCTTGAAAAAACAGGAAAAAAAGAAGAAATAAAGAATAGGAGAATGGTCAGCAGAAGTTGGGGTGCTTAACAGAAGGTAGAGACAGTTGAGAGCTAACCCTCTACCAAATAAAACCCAAACAGATCAACAGGAATAGCCACCTGCAGCAGACCAGCTTATGGCCAGGTAATGCAGACGTGGACATGATGAATTGTAATGACATGTAGAGCAAAGGCCAAGTTCTTAATACCACACACACAAAAGCACTGTGGCGTTGGCTTGTGACTGCTGGGATCTACCCGCCAACTTTCTTAGGACTCTGTTTTCTTAACCTATGAATATCTATAATCAACTCTAGAAATTAGTGTTGGAAACCAAGTATATAAGACCCACAGGTGTAGCTCCGAGTTGACTCGGAGTTAGCAGGTATCAAATACAAAAACACATACAGGACAACAGGAAAAGCTGTTTTCATCTCAAAGCTACAGAAAGGGTAGGTATCGACTATTATGATGTAGTTTCGATGGTGTTATGAAAACAGTTGTATTAAGAAATAGCCTGTGATGCTTGATCACTGACCTATGCTCCATACACACTTTTAGAGATACATTTAAGACTTCTTGCTAATACTTCTGTTTCTGTCAAAATAAAATATTCAGCTTGGTACTGGCATAAAAACCAACATGTGGACCAATGGAATTGAATTGAAGACCCTGACATTAATCCACACACCTATGAACATGTAATTTTTGACAAAGAAGCCAAAAGTGTACAATGGAAAAAAGAAAGCATCTTCAACAAATGTGCTGGCATAACTGGATATCAACATGTAGAAGGCTGCAAATAGATCCATATCTATCACTGTGCACAAAACTTAAGTCCAAGTGGATCAAGGACCTCAACATAAATCCAGCTACTCTGAACCTACTAGAAGAGAAAGTAGGAAGTAGTTTTGAACGCATTGGCATAGGAGATCATTTCCTAAATATAACACCAGTAGCACAGACACTGAGAGAAACAATCAATCAATGGGACCTCTTGAAACTGAGAAGCTTTTGTAGAGCAAAGGATACGGTCAACAAGGCAAAGCGACAGCCTACAGAATGGGAAAAGGTCTTCACCAACCCCACATCTGACAGAGGACTGATATCCAGAATATATAAGGAACTCAAGAAATTAGACATCAAAATGCCCAACAGTCAAATTAAGAAACGGGCTATAGAACTAAACAGAGAATTCTCAACAGAGGAAACTCAAATGGCTGAAAGACATTTAAGGAATTGCTCAACATCCCTAATCATCAGGGAAATGCAAATCAAAACAACTCTGAGATACCACCTTATGCCTGTCAGAATGGCTAAGATCAAAAACACTGAAGACACCTAATGCTGGAGAAGATGTGGAGCTAGGGAAACTCTCCTCCACTGCTGGTGGGAATGCAAGCTTGTACAACCACTTTGGAAATCAATATGGTGCCTGCTTAGAAAATTGCGAATCAATCTCCCCCAAGATTCAGCTATACCACTCTTTGGCATATACCCAAGGAATGCTCAATCATACCACAAGAGCACTTGCTCAGCTATGTTCATATCAGCATTGTTTATAATAGCCAGAACCTGGAAACAACCTAGATGCCCTTCAACTGAAGAATGGATAAATAAAATGTGATACATATACACAATGGAATACTACTCAGCAGAGAAAAACAATGACATCATGAGGTTTGCAGGCAAATGGATGGATCTAGAAAAAATCATCCTGAGTAAGGTAACCCAGACTCAGAAAGACAAATATGGTATGTACTCACTCATAGGAGGATACTAGATGTGGAACAAGGATGACTGGACTGCTACTCACATCACCAGGGAGGCTACCTGGAAAACAGGACCCCAAGAAAGACACGGGGATCACCCAATGATGGAGAAATGGAATGAGATCTACATGAACAGCCTGGACATGAGTGGGGAAAATGAAGGGCGAGGGTCGAGGGAAAGAGAGCTTAGGGGAGTGGGAGATCCCAGCTGGATCAAGAACAGAGAGGGAGAACAAGGAATAGGAGACCATGGTAAATGAAGACCACATGAGAATAGGAAGAAGCAAAGTGCTAGAGAGGCCCACAGAAATCCACAAAGATACCCCCACAATAGACTCCTGGCAATGGTTGAGAGACAGCCTGAACTGACCTACTCTGGTGATGGGATAGCCAAACACCCTAATTGTCATGCTAGAAACCCCATCCAACTACTGAGGGATCTGGATGCAGAGATCCATGGCTAGGCCCCGGGTGGAGCTCTAGGAGTCCAATTAGCGAGAAACAGGAGGGTTTATATGAGTGAGAATTGTTGAGACCAAGGTTGGATAAAGCACAGGGACAAATAGCCAAATGAATGGAAACACATGAACTATGAACCAATGGCTGAGAGGCCCCCAACTGGATCAGGCCCTCTGAATGGGTGAGACAGTTGATTGGCTTGATCTGTTTGGAGGCATCCAGGCAGTGGGACTGGGTCCTGTGCTCATTGCATGAGTTGGCTGTTTGAAACCTGGGGCTTATGCAGGGTCGCTTGGCTCTGCCTGGGAGGAGGGGACTGGACCTTCCTGGACTGAATCTACCAGGTTGATCTCAGTCCTCGAGGGAGGCTTTGCCCTGGAGGAGGTGGGAATGGGTGGTGGGCTGGGGGGAAGGGGAGGGGGGTGGGAGTGGGGAGAACAAGGGAATCCGTGGCTGATATGTAGAACTGAATTGTATTGTAAAATAAAATAAAAAAAAAAAAGACTTCTTGCTAAAACTTCTGTTTCTGTCAAAATAAAATATTCATGGGAGGTAAAAGAAAGCAAGCCATACAGCCATTTATCCTTTATATGAATTATTGTATTTTGTTTTGATAGCACACTTTAGCAAGTATATGCTGTGGATATCGCTCTGTATGCTATGAATGTGTTGCTCTGATTGGTTAATAAATAAAGTGCTAACTGGCCAGTAGCCAGGCAGGAAGTATAGGTGGGACAAAGAGAGAGGAGAATTCTGGGAACAGGAAGGCTGAGTTAGGAGTTGCCAGTCAGACACAGAGGAAGCAAGATGTGAAGGCAGAGCTGGGAAAAGGTACCAAGCCACATGTCTAAACACAAATAAGAATTATGAGTTAATTTAAGTATAAGATCTAGCTATAAGAAGCCTGAGCCATTAGGCCAAACAGTTTTAATTAATATAAGTGTCTGTGTGTTTATTTGTGTCTGAGTGGCTGCAGCCTGGATGGGATTGGAGAAAACTCCAGCTACAACTGTGCTTTGCTGAGGAATTCCAAGAGAAAAAGGAAGTACCAATTAGAGCTCAAAGGACCCCAGACAGCAGTGACCACCAGAACTTCACACTGGCGTCCACAGCTGTATCTAAAAACAAATATTTAAATTAATAAAATTTGTGTTTTGTTACTCTCCAAGTTAGGGGTGTTTTCAACATACCTAGGGGACCAGAAAACATCAGTTTCAGCTGGTGGCCATGTCAGAGGAGCAGCAGGTGGCAATTGAAGTTCAGGAGGTAAATCCCTGATGGGTGACAGCAGCTTCCCCCCCCCCAACACCAGGCAGCCATAGGTTTCTAACTTTTGTTGACCAGGTGGAATTGGAACTTACCTAGCCAGGAAGCAGGGACCCTCATGTAGCCATGCTTTGTTCCTTCTCCTGTTTCAGTCACCAGGCATATCTCCTGGTGGCTCTCCATCACGTGCATTTTGGGTGCCATCTGCATGTACGCTGTGAGGTGATTGAGCAGCAAGAAGCTTTCCTGTGTCTCACTGACTGCCTTCTGTGTGAACACAGTTCCAGCTCCAGGGCCACCCCACCCCCACCCTGCAGCAGGTAACTAGTTTTCTGCTGCAGAGGACGTCCATCCTACCTGCCCATCCTGCTGTGAGTGAGTGTCCCCCTTTCCTCCCACTTCTTTTTCCTTCCCACTAGCAATCTTCCTGTACTCTGATCTCAACCATTTTATAGATTTCAAACACAAATGAAGTCCCAGCAACCATGCTGGTGGAGACCTGTAATCCCAGCCCCTGGAGACAGATGCAAAAGCTGTGCAAATTTGAGGACAGATTTGGATATACATTGAGGCTTTGCTTCAAAAACAACAACAACAACAACAACAAAAAACCCAAACCAACCGACCAAACAAACAAAAAACCCTAAAGGGCCAGGGAGAGGGGCATGCCTAGTTCAGTATCCAGCACCCCCACAGGGCACCAGAACACCGGGGGGGGGGGGGGGGAGACTAGGATCCCTGGGGCTGAATTCTCACAGATTCAACATGATTCCACAAACATTACCACCTCAGTTTTTAAGACAATCTAATACTCCATCATCTATCCCCGTGATATCTGTCCCCGTGATGAAGTATACACATCCTGCATTTCTTAGTTCATGGGCACTTAGGTGACTTTCAGGGTTCAGCCTTTATGACTTAATGTCAGTCTAATTTTTTCTTTATTAAATTTTTTCATTTATTTTACATACCAACCTTTCCCCTTCCTCCTCTCCTCCTGTCCCTCCCCACAGTCTAATTTTAATGCTAAAGCGTTTTCATTTAAATTGTATAGCCAGGTAGATATTTTACTAGGTGGTGATATTACATGTCATTTACAATGCTTCTTGGTCCTCCCTGCCTTTGAAGCTGAGTGGAGGTGTGTGAAGTGTATGAGTGTTGTGTGTGTCATGTAAGTCCGTCTTTGAACAGTTCTCTCTCCCATTCCTTCCCCTCCCCAGCTGATCTTACGAAATGCAGTAATCTGCACACACAGCTGAAAAAGTTACACTGGAAACTGCGCATCTGTCCCTGTAACATCAACTACAGCAGCTGCTCTCAGAGAGTACATCCCAAAGTAGAAGGGACAAGAAGAACAATAAAGCAATAAACTGATCAACAATAAAATTTCGTAATTTCCACTTTTATGACAAATTTGTGGCTTCGAAGGAGGAGATGACAGGAAGTCCCAATCAAGCTGACTGAAACGTAAAAGCAAGGAAAGGCACAAGGAGGTCCAGGGTGGGAGGAGTCAGTGCCCTGAGAAGTGATGCGGAACTCCTTAGGGACTTAGCTTTCCGTGTCTTCACTCCCAGGAACAGATTGGCTTTCTTGTTTTACAGTCGGTTTGAAAGACTTTCCACACCGTGACATTTAAAGCACACATACTCAAGAAGGAGTGGCTTCTGTTCCTGGAGCACCGGCTTCTGTTCAGTTAGGAAGAGGGACAGAGGCTTGTGGTCACTGGGAACGGAAGGTTCGGAACTGAGAAACTTAGGTCTGGATAGAGCTGGTCTGTGGAGCCCATGGTCAGATTCTGGACACTTAGAGCCTCGTGGCTAGAACGCAATGCTGCATGTGTGGTTAACTGGTGAAATGTACGTTCACAGCTCACATGTCATTTCCAGTGGCCGGAGGCCACACCGACTCCAAGGCTTTCTCTGAAGTGGAAAGCTCATGGAGGTTTGGCTCTGTTCATAACAGGTGTGCAACCTGGGGTCCCAGAGGAGTGTCTGAAACCATGGGTTCTCAGCAGGGTTTGTGCTCTGTTCTGGACACCAGGCAGTCGCCTGCTCACAGTCACAGGGAGGAGCCCATGGGAAGCCCCCATGTTTCTCTAAGGGTGAACAGGTATGTGGAGCAGATCCACCTAAGGTGGCGCAGATGTCCAACCCCCTCACCTATGCGTATTGATCCTCAGCACCATCATTGTATTGCCATAGCAACCATAAACCCTACAAATTCCAAATGCCCATGAGGCCAGTTCCCCTGGTGGGGACCCCACTGTAGGACAGTCACCTGCGACATAACCACATAGCACAGGACTCTGTAGAAAGGTTTGGTCCTTGCTACAATGCATGATGTTGCTGCTGGCCCCGGCTATTTTATTACTTACATGTGTCTTATTTTCACTCATTTTTCTCCTTGAGGATATTCACCTTGTTTTCAGATATTCGAAGGTCAGATCCACCCTGGCCTAACTCAATATAGAAGCAATACCCAAGGGCAGTAAGCCTTCCACAGTTAACCCTTTCATCCACTGGAAATACCTTAAAAAATAAGACAAAACTAGGCTTTTGGTTATCAGTGTGATCTAGCCACAGCTTAAGGAGAGCACTCTGTGATGCTCACACAGAGGTTACAGAGAGCACTTTTCACCAGGAGAGGACAGGAACAGGAGAGGACAGGAACAGGAGAGGACAGGAACAGGAGAGGACAGGAACAGGAGAGGACAGGAACAGGAGAGGACAGGAACAGGAGAGGACAGGAGGAGGAGGGAAAAGGTGGCCCTGGAAGGAGTTCAGTGGTTCCCAGAACACAAATAAAATGTGCTTCTGGGGGAAACAGGAAGTGAGCTGAAGAAAGCAGGGCTGGGTGAGGGGAAGACACAGGCTCACAGGAAGACTTTACTGCAGGGAAAACGTCAGGGACTCAGGGCAGAAGATTAAAAAGCAAAACAATTCGGTCACTACAGATACAGCCACAGAACAGAAAAGACGTGTCTTCTGGGGTAATGTGTGAAGGGAATACTATGGGATGGAGGAAGCCCAATCCTCATCTACATCCAAGGGAGCAAAGGATGATACAAAGAAATGACTTTTCCTTGTGAGTGTAAACTATGAAATGAGATCTTCATATGGACTGAGAGCGGGATACAAGTGAAGGACAAGATGGATCTGAAGTTTCTGCAGTTTATTTTGGATGAATTTCCATCTAATCTTTCCATTCTGACGCATTCATCTTGGAATGGATGAGCTTTTTCCATTCAGTGTACACTACTTATCCAATACTAAACATGAGAAAGCCTTCTCAGCTGCGGCCAGCATCTGACTATCTTTACTGTGGACCCAGTGCCCCAAAGCATAGTTAACTCCTCCAAATGATCCGTCGTGATTTAAATACAATTACCCTGAGGTTCACCAATCAGATCGCTCCAGAAGGGCAGCAGGAAGGTGGAAGAGTAATTAGCTTATGAGAGGCCCCAAGAGGTTACATTACTCCACTGTTTGACTTACGCATTACTTATACTTGACCCTGACAGGCTATTGAGCTGTACTTACACACCAAAATGCCTTCTTCTTCCTCTTCTTCCTGTTCTGGTATTTACAAAGACATTAGGTAGATACTACCTTCATATCCTGTAAGCCCCGGACACACAGCCTCATGGACATTCTGGATTGTGAGCATACAAGCACACAATCCTTATTAAACATTTGTCAAGCTGTTTAAGTAAGTCCTGCAGGTGTTACAGTGGTCTAGGCACTTAGCATCTCTCACTTCTCCTCTACAGATGCTCTGAGGCAGTGACTACCTCTTCTGTCTGCTGTGCATAAGGAAAAAAAACTGCAAGTAGGAAGTCTCATGACTCCTTCCTATGTAATCAGAGATGGCTTAGGGAAATTTCCCCCAAGACTTACCTTTTCATAAGCCAATGCAAGCCTTGTCATACAGACCATAGGTATCTACGTTATATGGAGGGGCTGTAACATAGGAGCTCAAAACTCTTGGGCTAGGGTGTGTTCTTCTAGGGTCCTTGCATGGTCAAGATAAATGGAGTTAAGAACTTGCCCATGCACGCTGGGCTAGCACATTCTGCAGGGAGGTTCAGAAGGAGCTTGTCCATTTGTTCCCACGCACACCGATGAGCCACATGCATCCTCTCTTGGGTTACTTCTTTCACTTGTCACAATCAAAGAGAACATCCTCAAGAAGGGAAGAGAGCATGTCCTCAGCCCCAGTGAACACAGAAGCTGATGACTACAGTACAAAATGCACTCACAGAGTTCTCTGAGATGTAAATGCCAAGGAAGGGATGTAAAGGCCAAGGAAGGGAAGGGATTCTGAGGGGAGTGGGTGGCAGAGACAATGAAAACCACCTGTGTTTGGCCTCTTTCCACCTTCCAATCCTGCCATATCATTAGCCTAAAAAGCCCTTTCCACACAGGAGACACACAACCCCATCAGGTCTGTAACTGCCTCAGAAGCTCCCAGTAACTGTTGTTTATAGATTTGACAATGAAAAGAGGAAAGTGGATGGAGTCCCCAACACTAGTCCCTGTACACCAGTCTGTTAGTTGGGGAATTCACCCCAATTCAGTCTCTCACACAGTTTTTAATGAAAGAGTTGTTTTTTGAGTCAGGGTCTGAAATTCCCTAGGTAGCTAAGGATCACCTTGAATTTCTATTCCTCCCCTCTCCCACCTCCTGAGAGCTAGAATTACAGGTCCATGCTGGTTTATGCTGTGTTGGGGATCAAACCCAGGGTCTCCAGCATGCTAAGCAAGAACTCTAACAACCAAGCTACAGCCCTAGCCTCAGATAATTTTATAAAAGATTTTATTTTTAATTTTGTGTGTGAGTTGTGTGTGTGCATGAGTGTGCATGAGACTGCATATGTGTGAGTGTGCATGAGACTGCATATGTGTGAGTGTGCATGGATGAGTTATGAGTGTGTACAACAGTAAGTGAGTTAGTAAGTGGAGAGCAGGGCTGGAGCTGGAGTGGCAGGTGCTTCTGAGCCTCCTGATGAGGGTGCTGAACTTGGGTCCCTGTAAGAGCAGTATGTGTTCTCATGTACTGGGCCACCTCTCCCTCCCTAGGATGACGGTCTTAGATGGCACATCTGACAATATCACAGATGCCAGGCCTCATGGACTCATCAGGAACTCATCATCTACCATGAAGAACTGTTATTGATACAAGCTCACTCTGAGCAACAGGGACAGAAGTGGCCAAGGACCGAGAAGAAAGCGTGTGACTGGGGAGATGCTTTTACAAGTCTTGCTGTCTGTCCTCTGAAACCAGGTCACTTCATCATTCACAGATAGGAAGTGATCTCAGGAAATGGCCCATTTGCCTGCTGGAGAAAAGCATTCCCGAGGTGAGCAGTTGAAGCTTCCCATGAGAAAACCTGGTATTTCCAGTGTCAGACAGAAAGGGCCCGTGAGCCTCCTTCTCTGTAAAGCAGAGCTAAGGAAAGAGTCTAGATACTGTCCTTCCCTCAGATCTAATCTAACCCCCTGAACTGAACTAGGCTCAGAGTGTCTGGGAACTAAAACAGTGGTGGCACCTCAGGGCTCTGCTCTCACTGAGTGGTGGAAGCTGCGCTTGGCCTGCTTTAAGCGAGGGTACCTTGTGGGGGGCATGGAGGTCCTTGTGCTCACAGATGAGCACTAGGGGAACCAGGCATGTCAAACATACAATGTTGTCCCTTGGAAGAAAGGGATGTATAACCTGTTATTTACCCAGAAAGCTGGGAGAGGATGTGGTTAATGGGCTGGTGACCTTTTGTGCTGTGAAGTGGAGACTCCACTGGATCCTCCCCCGGGTCCTTATTGTGATCTTGTCAATATAGAGAACCTATTTTTAAGGAAGGTGTCACATGTAGTCAACCTATAGAACCTATTTTTATGAAAGATGTCATGTGTACTTTACAAAGAGTTTTGATGTAGTCATGCCTTAAGCTTTATTGTGACACAGGATTGAGTTAATTGTCATCAAGGATGTTTGAATATGCCTGAAATAAACCACTCAGGGTCAGACTCCTGGAGTTTGAACCAGCGCCAGTTATGGAGTTGTGTTGGACCAGCTACCTTCTTGTCTCCGTGGATCATTACTCTGCTGGTTGTGGCAGTCCCAGGGACAGCTACAGTACATCAGCACCCTCATTGGCCCAGGGATGAGGCATCATCTAGACACCCAGCTTTTCCAGAAATAATCTGTTGAATGTTGTGTGGGCTGTGTGCCGGGAGAGGACCACAAGAAGGAAGTTTGAAGGGATTGTACCCAGTTCACAAAAATACTAGAGTTCATGTGTTTCTGTCTATGGAATCTGACCCTCCATGACGGAGGGATGTCATTCTGCATACTATCATTTTCCACAGCCTCTTCACCCACCCTCAGCTCTTTCCAGCCCTGCCTGGGCCCTGCTCCCAAGAGTGGGTTTTGTCTTTACTTCTCAGGAACAAAGTCTCAAGTCCATGGTCTCCATGCTTTCCAAGACCTTTGGCTGAAAAAAGTGGTTTTTAGGGAGAATTATCTGAGGTCTCTGAGGACCAGTTATTTGTCTTGACACATTAACATTTCTTTTTTAGATTATCTCAGAGCACTTGGGAACTGTATACCTGGAGATACTGTGTGGTGCCTCAGGACTCTGTTTTCACTGAGCATTGAAGGACACACTTGGTCTGCTATGACATAGGTTATCTAAAGCTCCGATGCACGAAGTGTCTCTCACGTCCTAAAGATGGAGTGAGGCTGGGAACTGGGCTGTGTTGCAGGTCTGCTGGCTTCAGCTCATGAACCTTTCCTGTGCCTTGTGGGGACCCTCTTCTCTGGATGGACTTTAGGTGAAGGGGCAGCTGCATCATCAGACAGATTAGTGCAAGGGTCTCAAATGGTTTTTCCCTCAGACTTTTACTACTTATATGTATTTACTTACAGTTCAAAGAGCTGTGCATGGAATTATTTGTAAATGCTCATAAAATCTTTTTTCCCAAAATATATGGTATCTGATAAAATAAATTCAAGAAATCTGTCACATATCTGCCATGGCTAACGTGAGTGAGCTCTTGTGTGTAGCTTCCTGTAGATGTGATAGCTAAGACTATTCAGACAGTGCTAATAACACTAAAACAGCAAAAGTCAAAGCCACAGGTGAGCATGAGCACCGGGCTGGGACAATTTTCAGAGAAGCTGACAAAATAACTCTCTTCTCAAAAATGTCTCCTTTGAAATCCTGCCTCAGATTAAAAGTAGTTTTCAAAAGTCCTTGGGAAAGGTTGCTTCCTGGACAATAGAATCTGTTGTGAGTCCCAAAACTCTCAGCTAACCAGAGTCTTGACTTAGGTAGGAAAATCATTTCAGCAAACACAATGGAATTAATTCAACGGAATTTAATTATAATTAACTCCCCCAAGTTATTATCACATATATAACAGACAGGATATCCACTCTGTGACAAGGATTAAATAGTAAACGTACAATTAAGAATAAGATGGTCATGGTCCCTGAGTGAAGACCATGGAGACATCATAGCTGAGCATAGTGGCATGTACCTGTGTACTTCATATGTGCAGAAGCAGGAAGACTGCAGGTTGGAAGCCACTGGGCTATATGGTAAAACTGTCTCAAAAGAAAGAGAAAAAGAAAGCACCATGAATAATCACCAATTGAGAAATAAAAATAAATATGATACCTTCCAAGGGTTAGACTATGACTTACGGAAAGTGCTTGTCTAGGAGGCATGAGGCCCTGAGCTCAGTCCTCACTATTTCAAAACTAAATAAATAAAAATAGGCTCCTTCAGTTTGGGCCTGGTGCCTCTTTTGTGAAGTGGCTGCTGTGGAGACTCTGGCGCTCACCATGGCCGACGAGAAACCCAAGGAAGGAGTCAAGACTGAGAATAATGATCATATTAACTTGAAGGTGGCGGGGCAGGATGGTTCTGTGGTACAGTTTGAGATTAAGAGGCACACACCACTTAGTAAACTAATCAAAGCCTATTATGAACAACAGGGTTTGTCAATGAGGCAGATCAGATTCCGGTTTGATGGGCAACCAATCAATGAAACAGATACACCTGCACAGTTGGACATGGAGGATGAAGATACGATTGATATGTTCCAGCAGCAGACAGGAGATGTCTACTAAAAAGGGAACCTGCTACTTTACTCCAGAATTTTGTTATAGACCAAGAATACATTCGCATTTTGGTTCCCCCACATCCTGACTACTACAGTATAGTTTTCTCTCTTCTTTCATTTCCCTGTCCCCATTTCTTTATTGTACATAAAGTAACTGGTGTATGTGCACAAGCATTGCACTTTTTTCTTATTCTTTTTTAAACTAAATGGCCAATGTTCTGTTTTGATTGACATCAGATGGAGATGGACTGGGGAAAGTACTGGTTCTGTGAAAATATAGCCCTGTCTCCATTAGTGGCATGCTCATTCAGCTCTTACCTTTATATTCCAGTAAGTTATTTTGCTCTCAACGTTTTAACAAAAGAACCCAACAACAAAATCCTTACATACCTTGTTTGATTGGAGAATTTTAATGTTTTTCATTTATCATTGTAAAACCAAGGACAATTTTATAACTTTTTGTACATAGCTGTTACATGTAGGGCAATCTGTCTTTAAGTAGGGATAAATTACTCTAGAATAAAATGATTCTAGATAGTTTTCCCTTCAAGTCAAGCATCTTGTTGTTTAAATAAATTTCTTGAAATGGGCAAAATGGTTACCACTGGCCTAGAAGTTCTTCTCGAGTTTGTTCTACCTTGTTTTTATTAGGTTCAGCACCGTGAAGGCCACATGGACGTAGGCCACACTGTTCTGCTGGGAAGCCATGAAAGTGTAGTGGTGTCAATCCCCAGACCCCTGACTTGATTCCTGGTGTGTGTGTTTGTGTGTGTGTGTGTGTGTGTGTGTCTACTGTGTAAATTCAGGGGAAATGTGACTCAGCAGAAAGAAAACAAGGCCAGGGCAAAGGGCGCCAGGCTACCGGGAACAGCAGGTGAGGTTTAGTCTATCTGTGTGCACGTACTTCAGGCAGGGTCAGAACCTCCGGGACAAGCACCAGTGGACACCCGTGAAAAACTTGCAGTCTAACTCAGCTGTACATGGTTTCAGGACAAGCTAGGCGCCATGGCTCCTCATAGTCTAAGCCCCCCTTTGTGCCCTGTCATGTTAATTTTAAGAAGTACCTGTCTTCCTGGAGAGCTGGGGCACAGCACTTTCCCATCAAGAAAGGAGGTGAAGGAACTCTCATTAGAAAGCCCTGGAACTAAACAGACCATTGTGAGAGCTACTCAGTCACAATGCTTAGCAACATTTTCCAGCTTGAACAACATATAAAAGAGCACATGGGTGCTAAAACAGAACACGCAGCCATGAAGGGACAGAAAGCAAGATAGACAGACAGCTGTCCCACTTTCACAGCAAGCCTGGAATCCAGTTTGTGAGTGTGGCCTGGCAGCCCACATCTCTCCCCCACTGCAAGACTTTCTGCTGTGGTATCCTCATCAGGGTTTCCTCCAACTCCCCTGTTGATGAAAACTGATAGCCGGTTCCCTAGACATCTGTGGAACTAAAGAGGTTTCAGAATCCCCTAACATCTATCATCTCCAAGGACCCCACGGCATAGCATGGAAAGAGATGCCTGTGTGTCGCAGAGGACCATCCAAGGTTAGGCTGGCCCCACCGTCTGCCTGCCTGACAAACTGGGAAAGGCATGCACTTTGTTGCCCCAAGTTCTGCATTTGGAATTTGACTCCAAGTCTAACTAGCTGTTAAACTCTGTACTCTCCCTAAGCTTCATGGTGTTTATCTGTGAAACAGGACTTCTACTAATGGTCTGACAGTCATGCCAGGATGCTATTAAAAATACTGTGACTGACACAGATGACCCATGAGGTGCCAAATGCATGCTTTTCCTCCTTATGTGGTGTGTGCTCCCTTTATCTTGTTCCTTGTGTTCTAAACTTAGAACGGCTCCATGCTCTAAGAATCATGTCAGAATGCAATACAAGAAGATGTACACACACTGCGTCAAGGACATTGTTAAGATCAGGATCTTAACTATGTACATCAAACTGGACTTTAGTTCTCAATCCTCCTGCCTCAGCCTCCCAAGTACTGTGATTAGGACCATGTGCCAGCAGCCCCAAGAAGAAGACTCTTGGATGCCACAATAGGGACAGCATAGCACAGACAGACGTTCAGGGCAGCTCATGCTCTGGAGTAGGAGGCTGGAGGCACCCTTGAGTGTGATGAGGAAGCAGGACACCAGGAGCTGCTACGGAAAGTGTTCTTATTTACTTCTGAGATGGAAGGTTCTGGAGTGTCTACAATCCCACACTGCTGACAAGAACCTCATTTCTGGAGCAGGGGACTGTTCTCTATCTAGCTGAGCAGCAGACACAGATGTAAACCGAGTATCAGGGACATGCATCAGAAGTTCCATCATCCACCGTCAGCACCCATGCAGCAGCCGCCTACCGCTCACTCCATTCTGCTCTATATTCACTGCTCTGCCACCCAAGTATGTGTGTTGCTACGTATTGAGAATTCATGGCCCTTGGATATCACTTCTACTAATTTTAAGACATAAATAAAACTTTTGCTTGTTTTTTAGCCAGAGGAAAGTCGGTGGGTACCTCCTAAGATCTCAGTCTTCTTTTGGGACCCAAGGCCCAGAATTTTATACTTCCCTTCTTCCTTCCTCTCCCCGTCTCTCTCTTCCCTCCCCCTCCCCATCTCTCTCTGCTCCCCCTTCCTCTCTGGGAGACAGGATCTCACTATGTAGCCCTAGCTGGTTTGGGACTCACTTATTTATACCAGGTTACTTGCCTCAGACTCACAGAGATCTGACTATCTCTGTCTCCCAAGGGCTTGGAAAGAATTCTCTCTTTGATGACCAGTTCATAGACTCTGTCTTAACAGCAGCTCCTATTAATGAGTTTCATTGAGGCTGGAGAGATGGCTCAGTGGTTAAGAAAATCTGTTACTCTTATAGAGGACCTGGATTCAGTTCCCAGCATCCACAGGATGGCTCATAACCTTCTAAGACTCCAGTTACAGAGGATCCATTGCTCATGATTCATCCATTACTGGCTTCCATGGGTGCATGCATGCATGTTGTGTAAATGCATACATGCAGGCAATCACTCAAACACATAAAAATGTCTTAATGAATTTCACTTATGCAACTTCACTTGATTTGACTGTAGTAAAAAAAAATGGAACAAGTCATTGATAGGAGCAAGAAGGAAGCCAGATTTGGGGATTCCAGCCTGAATCTCCTTTCTCTGCCCTTACTCTGGCTACTTTTCAGGCTTCAGCCACTCAGTACCTTCCTACAGGCCTTCTGAAGACAAAACAAAACAAAGAAATCTTCAAACCTAATGGTAATCCCCTCAAAGGTTGAATCCAGCAAAGGTTTGAGATGCAGCCAGCATCTCATTCAACTTGTTCTAGAAAATGCAGTGCCAATGTGGCTCAAGCAAACAGCAACAGCATCTTGTGTGTTATTAGTGTATGAGGTGAAAGGAGCCTCCGATACGACATCGCTCTGCTTATACAGGGACAGAAATGGAGCCACCAGCAGACCGAGGGGACTTAGAAAAGTGAATGGCATAGGCAAAGGCCAAGGTTGGATCTGGAATGGCCTGACTCCTATTTCCATGTCATGTCTTCCCAGCAGAGTCAGTATACCGTTTCCATAAAGGGGAACAATATTTGGGCACTCGTGGGCTACAAAGTCTTACTAAGCCCCAAAACTGCTCTAGGCAGTATGTAAACATGACTGTTTTGCATGTCAATAAATTTTGATGTATAAAAACAGGAGGTAAGCAGGGTTTGACCATAGCCAAGCCTACCTCTCTAGAACAGTCCACCCCAAAGGAATCTATGGGAAATGGAGAGGAACATGATGCTGAACTTTTCTACCTGTCCAGCAAGGTGCATCAATGTACAATACCAATTGCTCTCCTCCATATGACATATATACACTGAACTTTCCGTAAAACCAGAACCAGAAGTAACCCAAAGTTGCTGAGATTGGTTGTTGGTCAATTTGGAGGCTTCAGGCAGCCTGGGAGTATAATCTGCTATATTCCTAGGATAGAAATCCTATTTTCTTAATTTCTCAGTCATATCAATGAAATACACTTCCTATGTGAGAACAGAAACCTGCTAGGATGTGCTGTGTGTCAGGCGGAGAGAAGGTTACTAAATATTTCAGAGACTTTCATGGTCCTGTGCTAAGGCCAGAAACCTAAAACACAGGGGAGATGAATTACAATTGGGTCATTCCAAGATGGAAAACAAGTCAGAATTTAGTGGACGTGATCACTCTGTGATGGTGATTCACATCCATGTCACCAAATCCCAACTGTCTGTCTGTCTGTCACTAACCCTCTGCTAATTTTGATGGCCCTATCGCTAATGCTAAAGGAATCTTTACGTGGAACAAGCTCCCCTCTACCTGTGTGTGAAGGAGGTAGGAGGAAAAGTTGAGCACCATGAACAAAATACAAAACAAAGTTAAGGCAGTACTTCAAATAATGAACTTTTTAGAGACAAACCAGTATTTGGAGGGATTTTCACAGGAGCAGCAGGACATGAAGCACCAAGAGAGAGGGGCTACACTGAGCTCTAGCTGATTCTTAGAAAGAATGAACATAGAAAAACACATCACTAATGTCTGCCACATCACAGGAGTCAACATATCTTCCATCTCCAGATAACAACTACACGCACTTCCCCAAAGTTAGACAAGCTCATTGATATCACGGCTCGGTCTTCAGACAGAACTCTTAAAAACCATATACTATGAATACTTTCTTTTTCTTTTTTTTTTTTGGTTTTTCAAGACAGGGTTTCTCTGTGTAGCTTTGCGCCTCTCCTGGAACTCACTTGGTAGCCCAGGCTGGCCTCGAACTCACAGAGATCCGCCTGGCTCTGCCTCCCGAGTGCTGGGATTAAAGGCGTGTGCCACCACCGCCCGGCTGAATACTTTCTATAGGCTTGAAGAATTCTCAGAATCTTTTTCCTTTCTCATAGCACTTTTTATACATCAGTCAAGAAATGATCTTGGGTTAGAAGCAACTCAGCACAGAACCCGAAGTAGTAAGGGACCCAGCAAACCATGTGACTAGAGTTGACAGGTAGCATCGGTAACACAATACCCAAGGGAAAATCACATGAGTTAGACTCTAGCTTCAGGAGAACCAGTGGCCTTTACAGTCCCATTTCTCAGTTCGAAGTGCACGTTCTACAAGTCAGTTTCTTCAGGGACCTCAGCCTCATCTGCTGACCACCGTTGTGCCTTGATAAAAAGTGGCAAGTGGCTTAGCTGCTTAGCATACATCAAATCCTAAAGTTCACCTTTTAGGTCACATTACATTTCATCATCACTGCACCTATTTCTTCCCACCGAATTTCCGGTAGAATTCTAGACCAAGAGAAACTAACATAACGGAAAGGAGCCTGTTTACCAGACTGTTCTGACTTAGCCAGGGCGAAGGCCCTCAGTACTTACTGGCTGGTGAGGGAGTGCTGCATCCACTAGGAGGTGGGTGGCCATGGAGACCGTGGAGTGGAGGCAGGGAGAGTCCTCCGATGACAGGTGGGAACAGAATTGGGTAGGGTGCCGCTGGGTAGTGAGTCATGTGTCCACGCACTGCCGGGACTGGGCATGCGTGGCTGCTGGTGCTCATGCTTCAAGCTTCACTGAAGGACGGGTGCTCCAGGGCGGGCACACATCACTACAGGTCCCAAACCACACACAAGAGGCAGACGTGGGCAAAATGAGGCTGAACAAGGTCCTGGCCAAAGCAGGAGGGTTCACCTGCTGGTCTGGCTTCCTCCCAGAAGGCTCTCTCTGCCTTCCATTTTGCTTTGTTGATGACAGGAAGGGGCTGATGCTGGCCAGCTGCTCAGCTTAGGGTTCAGTGGCACCAGGGACCTTCAGATTCCAGGGCTGTTAATCCTGTAAGAAACAACCGATGCATCACAAATCTAAGATATTTCTCACTTTATCAAATTATTGTACAAAAATTATTAATAATTCAGATCTCCAAATTCCTTCTTGGTCCCATACACTTACTATTTTGTGGTTTTGATTTTTCTCAAATTCAAGCACTATAGTATAAGCTAAAACATCTACATATAATTTTATCATGACTGATCCTCTTTTATTAAACTACAAGCTCCTTTCTGAACTCTGTTCCCTATAGTCCACCTCTCCTTGCCTCATGCTTCTCCATGGCCACGTGAAAGCATTTGTTTTCCTGTCCCCATGCTCACAGTGTTTGTCCTGTTGGCATCTATGCTTCAAGCCCTTAGAAGAGCACCTGAGCATGAACAGGCACCTGGTAAGCATTTGCTGAATGAATAAAATCTTGCTCTTTAGGGAAATTGCTTGTGTGATGCAGCCTAGCCTATGTGCCACCAAGCTTGCACATCCTGTTCAGGAACAACTTTGGATTTCACTGTGGCCATTTGGAATAGCACACCGACAGGAAAATACAGCTGCAAGAGAAAGCTCTATTTCAATGTGAAGAACGCTAAGGAACCCAGCGGGATATTTTAGGTCAGTTTCTTGTTGTTATTATGCCCACAAGAACAATACCAAGGTAAATAACACTAAGGATGTTTGAAGAAGCCACAGGAAGTCATATTAATCCATATTTATGTAAATTACATATGAAGTAATGCTACTTAGGGGTGACAATGCTCCCCTGAGAGCCGTAGACTATCCAACAAAAACTCCAGCACCAGACACGAGAAACTTTCTTTTGAGTTATTGGTTAGGAGAGCTCAAGAGACTCCAAGAAATACAGGCAATTGCCACTGCCTTTGGTTGCCTCACAGAATTTTAAGGTAAGTTCCCACTGCTGAAGACACCACACATTTCAGACACAAGATTTGGAAGAATGAAGCTGGAATTGTCTTGCAAGCCTCCTGTTGGAGGACCAGCTCTCATAGTACCAGAAAGGGTTGTGCAAGCTGTCAAGAGAGAAAAGCAATCAATACTTTCACCCAGGTGTGACATCTACAGACCACAATGATGATCAACATGACAAGATATCCTTAAAGTTGCAATAGCAGCATTTATAACTTGGGAGCAACCAACAGCTGTAAAATTGGACTTAAGGTTCGCTCAAAGGAGGGAATTCATAAATGTAACTGTAAACATAGCCAACTAGCTAGGGGAGAACCCACTACTGCCATTTTCCTAAACCAGTATAGTTTCCAAGTACATTCTAAATACGTATCCTTATACAGAGAAGAGTAGCCCTCACTCCTCAGCAGAGAAGCTTCTTTTTGCTTAAGACAGCGAGTATTACAGAAATCCACAACTGTTCAAAAATGCAGAGAACTGACCATACTGTACCTAACCCTAACACTTAAAACAACCCTTCCATCTAAGGCTCAGGGAACTTTCAATAAGGGAACACAAAGACTGGGAGAGCAAGAGGACCAGGAAGTCTGCTGAGGGATTGTGTCTTCTGTATAGGACAGGGGAGCTACAGAGATGAAATCCCAACAATGTGATTGCCTAAACAAGACTGCACAACGAAAAACCTAGTTAACATGCCAACAGAGGTTAGGGAAACCTCACAAGGCCCCACCGCTTGATGAAGAGCTACAACAATTAATGATTGCCCAGGCTGAGAATTAGTCTTCCCCAGGGATGTGCTACCTAATTGGTTAACCAATACCAAGTGGAGAGTCAGCCTTAGAAACATGTGTACAATCAACATTGAATGGACTCAACAGGTTGCATTTGTAAATTCATACATATGTATATAGAAAAATTTATCATGTAATTATTTTAAAATGTATGCCTATACTATCTTCTAAGTTCTATACATTGTATTCATCTATTAAACATGGATTGTTTAATATAAATCATCAAGCCATTTACTCATTTCTCCATCTATCTATTCCTACCTCACTCAATCTGTCCATTCATTTATCCACCCATCACTTCATCCCTCCATCACTCCAACAATCATTCCGTTACTATTTCCTTTCCTCCCTCTATCTGTGTGAATGATGGACCACTGTCTGTCTGTCCACTCACTCATCCATCAGTCTCGACTAACTGTCACGTGTCAGGTATGAGTGTAGACACTGGAGATGTGTTATATGGTCCCTGCACTCATGGGGGATTTACAGTCCTGATGGAAGTTATGTGCCTAATGGGGGCTCAATTGCTCAGCCTCTACAAAGCATATTCCATGAATTCTTTACCTAGGATTCCTTGAGAATGGGGATGGGAGCAGTTTCATCTCAGTTCTTAGTACTGACTGTGTTCTTCACACGATTAGCATTACCATGGTAACCACATCCAGCAGGATCTTCCAAACTTTGGAGCCCACTGGTTGACAACCTCTGAATTCAGACTCTGGGAGCTTTTCAGTTGTACAGAGAAGGATTCTAGAGCCAGATGCACACGTTCAATCATGAGTCTGGACTTTGGGGAAATGATCTCACTTCTCAATATAGTGGGCTTTTTAAAAAGTGTAAAATGTGGATAATTATAGAATTTACTTTAGAGGATCACAGACAAGATGAAGTGGGATCTTCTACAGAAGAACAATGTCTGGTATACAGTAAACACTTGGTGAAGATTCACTTTAAACATGCATTTCTCAATAAATAATGTTCTTCTGAAGACAAGCTTGCTGGAAAAGAGACTTTGGGCTGGAGATGAAGGAGAATGCATCATAGCAGCCTTGAAGAGAAAAATATTATGATGTAAATTTGGGTCAGATAATTGAAGAAGAGAAAGATGGGTGTGGATGAAGGGAAACCATTACTCATATACCTTCCTGAGCACTCATGGGCCCTAAGATGTCCCAATATAACCTCTGTGTCTTCACCACACGACAGGCCCCTGAGGTAAAATAAGCTCATAGCTTTGAGCCTCTGAGAAGTCTCACAGGGCTGCAGGGACCAGCTCTACTTTTTGGACAAGCTGCTGAGTCTCCATGGCTTTAAACATCTTCCCCCACATCACACATCTGTGGCAGAGGCAGAACTTAAAACGGGTTTGAACAGTGCCATTTCCTCTGCCCTGGGCAGAGCTTGCACACCTAGCAGGTCATGTGTCACATCAGTTGCCACCCACAGAGGAGAGACTCCATGTGTGGGTGTGACATTAGCTCTGTCCTCGCTCAGATGCCGTCCACCTGAGCCTTCCTTCAGTCCTTGGCCCCTGGGTATTGAAAGGACCGCTGTCCACAGGGAAAGTCCAGGTTCTCTAGCACACTCTGCACTCTAAAGAGGAGGTGGTGTTTCCATTCGGTTTGTGAACAGTAGCCCTAGAACGATACCTCACTGAAAACATCACTATCTCTTGAAATCTCAAGCCGCATGAAAAGAAACAGAGTGGGATGCACATTACTTCAGCAGAGGTAAATGCTTTGGGTGTTTTCTCATCTCAAAAGCATACTCCATTCCACGTATTTAGTACTTTTGTTTTGTAGTTTGAGGCAAATTAATTAGAAAATAAAACAATGCCGTTTAGTATTTGCTGCATTCCCAGTCAATCTGGTTTTGAAATCCCACACAAAGCTCAGCATTGTTACAATGGTCTTTTCTCTCTCCATCTGACAAACTAGCTCATTAACTGTGAGAGCTGACAGTTTAGCAAACTCGCCCCGCAGGGCACAATTCTCTGATTTTTAAAGCTGTCTTTTTTTTTTTTTTAATATATATATATACCAACCGGGGACTGTAGCTACCCACAATAATCTCCCCTTTCTCCTTGCTTTCAAATCCTAAAGATTGCCAACATCTTGTCTGCCTGTTTAGCATGCTCGAAATCTTGAAGAATGAATAAATAAATAAATAAATAAATAAATAAATAAATAAATAAATAAATAAATAAATAAATAAATAGATGAAACAGGGCCAACAGCAGAATAATTTATGCTAATAAGGGGGAAAGGAAACAATTCTGGTTGGAAAAGTCCTGTTTGTTGGTGGACTGTGTGGGAAGTTGCCCCTGTCTACATGTGTGACAGAATAAGGGATTCCAGGAAGCAAATGTCCTTTGTTTCAGGCTTGTGGAGACAAAGCTGGTCACCGGTATTAGCAAGCCCTTTCCCTTCATGCCTGAGTTCAGTCTGGGCTCATCTGGGCTCTTCCTTTCCCACCTGAGGCAAAGCACAGATGAACAGGATGAGGAGGGGAAAATGAGATGGGCCGAGAGGTCTCACGTCCACCACCCAGGAGCTTCTGCGGCATCAATTTTATCATCCATGAAAGAGCCAGGAGAAAAGGGGGTGGGGTGGGGGGGCGCGTAGTAAATGAAAATCCAAACTCCGATATCCAGAGAACAAGTATTTTGCTAAAACATAGTAACCAAACAACATTTTAGAAATATTTTTTTAAAACTAAGAAGATAATGTCAAGTTTTTATTTTCCAATGTAAACTGTTCTCCTGCAGTGTGTCTTCCATAAGCCAGCTGGGAGGGAGACACGGGTCTACCTACAGTCTGTGTGACGTGTGTGTGTGCGCATGCGTGTATGTGTGTGTGTGTGTGCATGTGTGTGTGTGTGTGTGCACATGTGCGTGTGTGTGTGTGTGTGTGTGCACATGTGCGTGTGCGTGTGTGTGTGTGTGTGTGCACATGTGCGTGTGTGTGTGTGTGTGTGTGTGTGTGTGTGTGTGTGTGTGTAGTGGGCAGGCATTGCTATCTTAATATTCACGCTGTACCCTTGACCACTTCTTATTAATTTTCCTGGCTTCTTTATTGTCAGCTAGACACAAGTTAGAAGTTTCAAAGAGGCCAGAATCACAACTGAGAAAAAACTTCTGTAGACTAGCCTAAAGACAATCCTGTAGGGCTTCTCTTAATTAATGACTGGTGTGGGATGGGCCGGGCTGTTGTGGGTGGAGCCTCCCTGAGAAGGTGGTCCTGGGGTCTATGAGAAAGCAGGCTGAGCAAGCCCGTAAGCAGCACCCCTGCATGGCCTCTGCTTCACTTCCTGTCCTGACTTCCCTGGATGATGGACTGTGATGGGGTTCTTAAGCTGAAATAAACTCTTTTCTCCCTAAGTTGCTCTTGGTCATGGTGTTCATGACAGCTTAGAAGACTCAGCTAAGACATTAATGAATGCAGTATGTTTCCTCCAGTCTTACTAATATTTTTGTTACATTGAAAATTGTTTTAAATGATGGTAGTTATCTCTTGTTTCTTTTCTCTTACCACAGGTTTATTTTATGTTCATTTTCACTAAAAATTGCATTCATAATTCCAACTTTAGACTTTCCACCATTTAAACCACATTTTATAACACAATATTTACACTTGATGTTTTAAAATCAGATAGGTCCTTTAACAAATGGTTCTCTGTGTGTGTCCCTGAGATGGCAGTCTTAACAGTCCCCTGAACATTTGTTAAAACTAACAAAGTCAGATGGAGCTAGAAAAAAAATCATCCTGAGTGAGGGAACTCCCCAAAGGACAATATGGTACGTCTTCACTTATGTGTGGATGTTAGCTGCCAAGTCTTGGACAAACAAGCTACAATCCATATAACCACGGAGGTTAGGTATAAAGTAAGGGACTAGAGGGCGGCATTGAATTATCCTAGGAAGGGGAAA
Source organism: Peromyscus eremicus (assembly GCF_949786415.1). Classification (NCBI taxonomy): domain Eukaryota; kingdom Metazoa; phylum Chordata; class Mammalia; order Rodentia; family Cricetidae; genus Peromyscus; species Peromyscus eremicus. Next base: position 103,766,037 of record NC_081425.1, on the reverse strand, counting down.
CAGAATAGATAGTTATGAATGGACTGGAAGGGGACTGTAACAGGAGGATCAAATGGGTAGGGGGAGAGGCGAAGAAGGAGATGAAGGAAGGAATATAGGGTGAGACAGCTAAAACCAAGGGTCATTTGAAGGGTCATATCAAAACCTAATATAGTAGAAGCTTCCTAAACTACATACATATATAAAGGTAATCCAGACAGAATCACCGGGTAACAGGCGAGACAGAGCCCCATCTGGACATCTCATCACCAAATGAAGCCTCAAGTTCCAGGAATGGGTTATATCTAATCAAACCGATAAACAAAGGGACCCCACAGGAACCCCCAAACAACCCAGGCTACTGCCAAGGCTATGCTTGCCCTCCACAAACTGATGACAAGGTCCTACTGCTGAAGACCACACCTACACAACTCATGGAACACCGAGATGTTGGGCTTGCGCCTACCTAGAGCCTCCCTGTACTGACTAGTGTTCCTGTTACTGGAAGGAACATGGCATGCTGCCAGAGGAGAAAGGGAAACAGCAACCCACCTACAAACTCTCTGATCCACAGTGGTGACCTCTGTACAGCGTGCTAGTGCATGAGTAGCACAAACCTCACTCTGTGAGATGGATCCAGTCCCTGATACCACTGAGCTGGTCAAGAACCTCAGGAACCCAGGGCAAAATGAAACGCTTGAGTTCTGCTAGAGAAACTTAGCAATAAAATGACTCCCAACAACTTTCTGGTATATGCATAGATCAGTGTCTCACTCAGCCATCATCGGAGAAGCTCTTCCTGTAGTAGACAGGATCTGATACAGAGACTCACAGCTGGAGAGTGAGAGACCTTGGAACACTCAGTCCTAAATGGGATGACTCTATCAAGTCCCTCCCCTTAGGCTCAAGAAACCCTGCAGAAGAGGAGGCAGGAAGCAGAGCCAGTGGGAATGGAGAAAACTAAAAAATCAAGGCCTTCTAAGCAGAGCGGGACCGATGAACACATGAACTCCACAGATACTTGTGGCAGCATGCACAGGGGCTGCACAGGTCTGGCCCTGACTGAGTTCTAACTTAGAGGGGAGTGGACATAAGCCCTCATCCCTAACCCAGTAGCAACTGATAACTTCTCATAAATGAAAAATCAGTTTTTCCCCATTGGATTGTCACTGGGGAAACAAACTATTCTTAAGGACAGACCCCATGCTTGGCAGATGGCCAACACAAAACAAACTCATGGGCATTTGTGGATGTTTCTTTATCTCATAAGGCTTTGTCAGGGCATTTTCTTTTTTCTTTACATGTTCTTCATGTATATACTATGGCTTCTGGTTTTGTATCTCTATGGGATTTCTGTGTGTGCAAATGTATGTGTCTCTGTGTCTACTTGTGTGTCTTGGGCTTTTTCTTTGGCTCTTTTTCCTCTGTTTGTTTTTTTCCTATTCCTTTGCTGCTGTTGTTCTTATCTAATTTTATTTTATTGTTATTATTACTATATGCCTATTTGTATCCTAAAGAGAGGGTGAAAGGGTGTGGATTTGGATACATAGGGAAATAGGGAGGATATGAGAGGAGTTGGAGAAGATAAACCAAAACCCAAATATATTTTCAATTAAAACAAAAATGAAAAACCTGACAATGTCTCAGGCCCAACTGAGGCCCAGCAAATCAGAACCTCTAGGTCAGTCCATGGCCCCCATTTTCACAAGGCCATTAGAGATGCCACTGCACCCAAGGAGAAGGTGACAAACTTGTGGAATGAGCCAGGGCAGGAATTCTATAGATGCTCACCTCTGCTGTGGATGAGGCAGCCTCACACAAGCCATCACTGAATAAGCATTGCTGTGTTCTGTACAGCATGGTTTATCACGACGGCAGGCTGGCCCTCTGACTCGGCCCCAGGATGGAGGTTGTCTGACTCTTGTCTTACATGCTAGAGCTGCTCTGAACCTGTCTACGTCCTTAATGTTTCCCTTGGAAACCACAACTTGAAACCATTCTCACAGGGCTTTTTGTCATTAGTTGTGTCGATATTTATAGAAAATCAACTTAAAGTCTTTTTTCATAGTTTTATAAAATTTTCTTATCTATAGGTTATCACTGTTTGTGTGGTGCAGCTCTCTCCTACACATAAGACCTCCCTATTATTACTCCCAAGTTAACTTCATAGCTTTAAAAGTGAAAATCATTTCATCATTTACATTATGCCTCTATTACAATGGCAAGACAGTCTTCACGTGATGTACTACATTCATAGATCCTTTCTGGGAAAGCTTTACAGGTTTTTTTTGTTTTTTGTTTTGTTTTTTTATGAGTTAAGTTGATCCTGTGGCTTTGTTTACACACTTTTTTTTATGAGTAGACTTTTCTCTAACTTTGTGACAAACAGTTTAGAAGACATCATAGGATAAAAGAGGTCCACAGTTAAAGACATTACTCTTGCAGAGCTGACAGGCTGTTTTTTTTTATCTCCTGTGGATTTCCAGATAAGGCTTTTTTCTTCCACTGATGTTCCCAGGTTTCATGTCTTCATCTTTTTTTTTTCTATTTCTTCATCATTTGAATAGTTTTTTTTCCTTTTTTAAAAGAATTTTATTATCTTTTTATGAAAAATGGTACATGCTAAGTGAATTTTTTAAATCTATATGTTCTGAAACAGTCTATATCAATTTTGCTAGGTATAAAATTGATTCCTTGGCTAGATTTCATATCCTTAGTTCTAGATTCTAGATGTAAAGCGACTTAAAGAATAATGATAAGAAGAAGTTTCACTCAAGATGCTAGCTAAAATAAGGTTTGGTCAACAGATGTCAGAATTTTTAACCCTATATAGCAAAGGAGAGAAAGTATTGGCTCCATATTGAACTGAACAAAGAGGAATTGATCTGCTGTCATGGGTCTGCAAATGGGCTATGTCAAACACCCTCTACATATACATGATAGATAGATATTATAGATAGATAGATAGATAGATAGATAGATAGACAGATAGATAGAGAAATCACAGATAATAAATAAAAAACAGATGACTGATATATGGTTAGGTGATAGATATATGATCTATAGATGACAGATGATAGATAGTAGATAATAAAGGGATTATTGACAGATGATAAATAAAAGACAGGCAGATGATAGATAGCAGTGATAGATGTGGCTTGTCTTAGTCATGCACTTGCAATGACACTGAATATACACCCCTAACTGTGTGTTTACTTGAGGAGTACAGCCTGGAGAGAGGACTCTTAGCAGGGCCTGCTTTGAGAGGAGGATCCCGCCCCTCCACCTGGAGAGAACTGTTTACATTGTGCTGCTTTCAAATGTAATCCAAACAACAAAACAGGTTGGTTTTTAGAGAAAACACTAGTCACTCCCCTTAACTGCAATTTAGTGGCTCCATGGTTGGTGTGAGTAACAACAACAATAAAGAAACAGGAACTAAAAAAGAATAAATTTCAAATGTAAAACAGACATTTTTCTTTCCTTTCTATGGCTGATTTAGAACCTGTAGACTGACCATAGACAGACATGATAGGCATAGTGGTTATTTCCTGATGTGCCATAGCTTAAACCTCTCTATTTATTTAATACATTGGTTCTAGGTAACACCACTTAGTATTTCACCAGTGCTTCTAGAAAATACCTGTTTTTAAGCAAAAATGCTCAGCTTAGCACAAATCCTCTCAATTACTTTTACTACTGTTCCTGATAGAAAATGCAAGTGACTGAATCACATTCTGCCTGCCTGGTGATCTTGCATCCTGCCTTATATTTGGGATATTCATCACAAATATTGTGAATAAAGTTATGTTTACCTCAAACCAAACAGTGCCACAATGGGAGAATTAAATTTGGCACAAAAGTTGTATATCTTATCCCTTTGCAATTCAATTTAGGAACAGAGGAAATAGCAGAGAGCTGTTTAGGAATGAGATGCAGTCATGGGTATCCTTAGACCACCAAGCGAGTAGAGAAAGAAACCTGAATGGCTTCTTCTGCAGCAGGAGAGGTCATGTGATATATTAAAGATTTTTTCCATGCATATTCAGAGTGTCCTTTATATTCCTTTTAAGGTCATTTTTGCAAGATTCAATCTGTTAACCACAAAGTAAAAACAGGACTTTCAGAAAAGAAGACAGAATTATACATACATTAGAATGTGTGCAAGTCGAAGATTTCAGTTCCATAAATTATGGGATCAGCAACGTAAACATGGGGTTTTAGGGCATCAGCACTTGGCCCACTGTTATTGCACATGCATGCTCACAAGTACCGAGATTCAGGGTTCTCCTAGATGCTTTCCCACAGATGGGGCATGAATCATAAATGTCTCCTTGGAGCAAGCAGCAACAAGGAACTGCTTTCAAGATGGTTTCCATACCTGCTACTGTATAATCTACTAAGCAACCCCAGCAGAATGGCTGCTCAGAGACAGGGTCTGGCTCTCAAGATGGAGCAGGTGACCAGTGGCTGTTCAAGTTACTTCTGAGTGGCTTTGAAGGAATTTGCCCTATGGAGTCTCTACACTAGATAGGAAACCCTTGGCCTGTCAGGATCTTGCTATCCATTGATAAAAAATAGATCATAGATAATTGACAGATGATAGCTAGAAATATATCTAGCTAGCTAGATATTTACACTGTCCTGCTTTTGAGTGTAAAACAAATACTAATATAGCCCTGATTTTTAAAGGATTGGTAGAAGGATAGCTAAACAGACAGACAGGTGATAGGTGATAAGTAGATGACAGGCAGATGATAGATGGTATAGAAATGGAAAGAGTTACAGAATATTGAGTTGGAAGAAACTAGGAGTCTAGGAAGTCATGTGTGAGTGGACATGAAGACAGAGAACCAAGGTGTCTCACAACAGAGACAAAATGAGTCACAGGAGAGACAGCTGTGCTTCCAGAGCCGGTTTTAGTGCATTTTCAATGGTCAAATTCTTGTGCATTTTCCTTTCTTGTTTTTATTGTTTACTTTTAATTTTTAAGTTATGTATATGTGCATGTGGGTGGAAGTTCAAACATAGGCTAGAGGAGGGCATCAGATTCTCTGGAGCTGGAGTTATAGGAGGGTTGTGATCTGCTTGATGCGAATACTGGGAACTGAGCTTCTCTTCCGGAGCAGTATGCACACTTAATTTTTGAGACATCTCTCCAGTCCCTATTTTTCCTTTCTTGAAGCAATCATCCACATTCCATTTAGGCTTTAGGCCTCAGACAAGGCTTACTCTCCCAGTGCTAACTCGGCCCTTTTAGTGGAAGACACTCAGCCTTTAGTTGGCTGGGATTACAGACCATGTATGGCATGTCACATTGCATATGAAAATTATGATCACTCCAGTATTGACTGAGATTCCTAAATGTCCAATCATAAAGGGACAGGCTTGAGGTTCCCAAACACTTGCTGTTAAATAACTTAATATGGAAAATACAGACAGGTACAGCTATATTAACTGATTATGCTTTTATATCCATTTTTATTTGAAATAAACTTCTGGTATGTTTTCATATTCAGTTTATGAGAGGAAAATTAATAGAACAGGAGTCATTATCAGTTTCCCATAGCAGTGAATTTAAATAGGAAGTATTGAATATTTATTTAGCATTTAAAGATTGAAATGTGCTTATAATTTGAGGGAAAGTATCTACTCTGGGAAGTAAAATATAAGTATAGATGTATTTTAAACAAATTGAGAATCAGCTAAGTTCCAAAGAATAGAGCTTTCTAACTGTGCTCTAAAAATAGATGAGAGGAAGTGGATCTGTAAAGTTGATCTCCTCAACCTCTCACAGCCTGGGAGGGCCTCAAGGGACCAGGTGGGACAGAGACTCTGACTCGAGTACTCATCTACTATCAGGCTCAAGGTTTAAGGCAAAAGATCTAAAAATGATACTAACTCTGTGTCAAGGCATAGAATTTAGTTGGCAAGCACTGCGTTAAAGACACAGTCTTTATATGGAAGGCAAAAACCAAATAAAAAGATTATATATGTAATATATTACATATATATGTAATAAAATTCAAACAGACTGTAAATCCTCATCTTGCCACAGTGTGGACTCAGTCTTTTAATAATATATTTTACTCTTTGCAGGATCTCATCAGGGGTTATACACTGTGGAAGACATTGGAGTGAGCTTTAAGAAAATAGCCAGACTTAGCCAGGGGCCCCTCCATGTCACATCCAACCTTTCCACCCAGCCAGATCCTGCACATCCTTCCTGAGTGCCTAGCCTTGTGAGTGAGTCTGCCTTCTAAACACTTTCCTCCAACTCCCTAGAACTAGCCCAGGTCCCACAGTCAGTGCCCAGCCTAGTCTGTTCACCTCTGTTTGCTTGACAACCAACCTCTAGGCTTCCACGGGAATCCTCCCTGCCTGCCCCTCAGCTCACAGGCTCCTCCAACATCACATTCAACTTCTTTACCCAGAAAGTTCCTGCACATCCTTCTACATGGTCTAGCCTACTGAGTCTACTAGATCCTTCCATCCACACACCCTCCCCAAACTCCAGATCTGCCCTACACTCCAGACTTGGATTGGGACATACATCCTATTGTGCCCAGCTGACTTTATCTAACTTAAGCCATTTCCAAACTCTAGGCCCAACCAGACTGGCACATCTTCTCTTTTGCTCCAGCCTGCTCTATCCAAAAAGATACAGAACAAAAGAATACCACATACCCAGATCTCATCACAAAAATATAAACAACATGATCAAGCCAGCATCTCCCTTCCAAATCCTACCAGTTCTATAGAGATACCAAAGACAGTTATCCAGATGATATCCAGGACATAGACTTTTAAAAGAACAATAATAAACTTTAAAAGATAAGTCAAGGGGCTTTAAAAAGACATGAAGAAACAATTCAATGAAACGGAAGTGAAAGAATGTGAAGAGAAGGAATGCCTGAGTGATGCCGAAACAACAACAACAACAACAACAACAACAACAACAACACAATAATGGACAGGACCAAAACTATCCAGCATTTAAAACTGGAATTTAATAAAGATATAGAAATGTTGACAAGAACTAAGCTGACACAATCAAGGAACTGAAAAACCCGATAACTTAACTCCAAACCTCCAAGACAGCCTTGCAAGTAGAATGAATCAAGCAGAAGGTAGGATATCAGGACTTGAAGGTAAGGTAGAGGATCTGGAGGAAACAGGCATGGAGTATGAAGACAATTTAAAAACACAGAAAAGGTACATATGGTAAATGTGTGACACCACCAAAAGACCAAACTTTCAAATTATATGCATATATGAGAAAGAAGAATCCCAAGTCAATGGCATAAACCAGATCTTCAACAAGATCATAAAAGAAAACGTTCCCTAATGAAGGAAAGACATATCCATACAAGACACACACAGATGACCAAAAAGACACAAGATCAGAAAAGAAAATTCCCACAGACTATCACAGTTATAACACCAAGAATACAGAACAAGGAAAGTGTATTAAAAGCTGCAAGAAAAAAAAAAAAAACCCACAAGTCACATATAAAGATAACCCATCAAGATAACAACCAATTTCTCATTGCAAACTATAAAAGCCAGAAGAGCCTAGAGCAATGCATTTCAAATCTTAAAAGATCATGACAGCCAACCTAGATTAATATACCCAGCAAAACTATCTGACACAGTTGAAGGGGAAAGAAAAACTTTCCATGATAGATACAGTCTAAAAAATTACATCCAACAAACCAAATGTACAGAAAATATAGGAAGCAATATTTTGGGCTGAAGAGAGGAATGAGCACAACCAAAAGACTACAGAGAGAAATATGAAGCCATAATTATTAGAGCTCAAAGTATCACTGAGAACACAAACAACAACACTAAAATAACCAACAACACAATGACAGAAATTAATATGCATTTCAGTGATAACTAAATATTAATAGCCTCAATTCTTCTATCAAAAGACACAGGGCGGCTGATTTGATCAAGAAACAAAATCCCTCTTTCTGTTATCCACAAGAAATACATCTTAGATCTAAATATAGTCATTGCCTTAGAATGAAAGGATGGACCAGAGTTCTCCGGTCTAACAGGTTTAGGAAGTGAGAGGTGCCACTGGCTAATGTCTGACAAAATACACTTCAAACTAAAATTAACCAGAGGAGATAAAGAGGGACACTTTATCCTAATCAAGGGGACAACAATTAGCCAAGAAGACATTACTATCTTAAACATATATGTAACTAAATTCTTATGTTCCTAATTTCATAAAAATGTACTACTGGATTTAAAGACACACATTAATATCAAGCTATTAACAGTAGCTAATTTTAATCCCCCACTTTTTCCAAAATACAAGTTATCTGAATAAAAAATAAACAGAAAAACAATAGAATTAAATAAAAATATACATCAAATGATTTTAATACGTATCTACAGAATATCACATTTAAACACCAAAGAATACACATTCTTTGCAGCCATACATGGATGCCTCTTTAAAACAGATCACATCCTGAGATGTAAAACAAACCTTTACAAATTCAAAATGATTGAAATAACTCTGTGTATAATACATAACTACAATGCAATAAAACTTAAAACTGACAGCGAACAAATCTCCAGTAAATATAAAACTCATGGAGATACAGAGATTAACTCATTACTGAATGATGAATGGGTCAAAAAAGAAATCAAGAAAGAAATAAAAATATTCTTGTAATTAAATGAAAATGAAAACACAATACAATACCTCTGAGACAAATTGAAAGCAGTTTCATGAAGGAAAATTATAGCTCTAAGTATCCACATTAAAAAAATAAAAAAAAAACTTACAAGAAATCAGAAGGAGCACAAATAAATGGATTAACAGTTCAACTAAAACCTTTGGAAAAACAAGAACAAACTGCATCCAAACCCAATCAACAGTAAGGAATAATAAAAGTCAGAGCAGAAACGAATGAAATAGAAACAAAGAAAACAACGAGGCAAGGAATCTAAGAGTCAGTTCTTTGAGAAGATGGATAGGATTGGCAGCTTTGGTCCAATTAACCAAGGGAGGCCCCACATTAACAGAATCAGAAATGAACAGGGAAACATTACAACAGACACAAAAATAATTCAGAATACTATAAGAAGACTTTTAAAACTTCTTCTTTATTAAGTTGGAAAACAAAAGAAATGGATGAATTTCTAGATTAGCCAGACCACCAAAATCAAAGTGAGAAGTCAGCAACCTGAGGAGACTCAGGACAAAGGAAGATTGACACAGTAATAATAAAGCCTTTCAGTTAAAAGTAAATAAAAAGTTTAGGGCCAGATGGATTCTCAGCAAAATTCTACCAGACATTCAAAGAAGATCTCCAACAATCCGTCCTAAACTAGTTAAAATCTTAGAAACAGAAGGCATGCTTCCAAGCTCCTTCTACAAGACCAATATCTCTCTAATGTGATCACTTGGAAACCAGGTAACCAACAAAAAAGAAAATACATGCCAATATTCCTGATGAACATAGACTAAAAAAAATGCTCAATAAAATACTTGCAAACAGATTAGAGACACACATCAAAAAGACAATCCATCACAACCAAGTTGACTTCATCCCTCAAATGGAGGGATGGTTCAACACTTGCAAGCCAATAAATATAACATGGCATGTAAATAAACTTAAAGACAAAACTCACATGATCTAGATACATTGAACGTGGAGGGTATAAGGGTATAACAAGTCACATAAAGCAGTAGGAGAATGAATATAGTGGAAGAATAGATTAATAGTGAAGGTCAAATCCAGGTGAAAGATGGGGTAAGCAGATGAAATAGACTGTTTCAAACTTTGTGGAATATTACTTAATGGGATATTTCCCTTTCCAAGATATGAAATAAAATGTAGCCATCATCAAAATAGGAATGAGATCACAAGAAGAGAAGGAAATTTTCAGAGTCAAAATTGAAATAGAACTGAAAATCAGTCATTAACTTCATAGGGAAACTGAGGCTGGTTGACCAGTGGGGCTTGGGCTATTGCAGAAACCAAAGGACACATAACAATGTTAAGCAATTTGCTAATTGGAATACATTGGACTTATGTATTGGTGATGAATAAATGATTAAAACATAAAAAAAACCTCACGTGATCATCTCAATCATTTAAGAAAAAGTCTTTGGCAAAATCCAACATGCCTTCATATAAAAGTCCTAGAGAATGTAGGACTAGAGGGAAAATACCACAGCCTCGTAAAAGCTATGTATGAGAGACCAATAGCCAACATCATGCTAAACGAGAAAACTTTGAAGTGAATCCTGCTGAAATCAGGAATGACACTGGGCTATCAACTAATCCCACTCCTTTTTAATGTTGTGCTTGAAGCACTAGCTGGACCAATAAAACAAAAGAAGGAAATTAAAGGGATAAAAACAGTGAATTAATTTACATGTATGCATTATATGTGTACATGTGTACCCATGTGTACACATGCATATGTGTGAATGTAAAGTCTAAGCCATAGGCCAATATTGGGTTTCTTCCCTACTTATTTATTTATTTATTTATTTATTTATTTGTTTGTTTGTTTGTTTATTGGAGCACAGTCTCTCATTCAGCTGGAGCCATTCAGGCAGGCTAGGTTGCCAGCAAGATCCAAAGCTTCATTTGTCTCTGCTTCCTCCAGTGCTGGGGTTACTGGCACATGCCATTATGCCTATCATTTTTAACATGGCTTCTAGAGATATGATATAACATTAGGTCCTCATGCTTGCATGCAGGAACTTTACCAACCGAGCCATCTTCCCACCCACCAAAATATTTTGTAATATTTATTACAATTAAAATTTCTCATTGCATATATTCATTACATATGACATTATGCTACTAGAAACATTATTATACAAGTATTTAGTCCATATTTTAAGGTAAATCTTTTCTAAAGATTAAGAAACAACAGTTTTCCAAATAAATGAATGCTGGCCACAAAGACAGTTAAAGAGAACACTCCCCAAGCTGTGTAGTCAGTGGCACACAGACCCAGGTCTAAAGATTGTATTCTGAACTCCCGAATGTACATGAGAATTCGGACAAACACCCTCAGACAAGGCCACACACCTGGACTGACACAAATAACTCATGCGTTAGTTAGTCATGTTTGTCTTGTACTTTTCAGGGAAGACCCTATAATCCACCATAGTACATTTAGAACAGACTTTTCAAGAACGTGTATAGTGAGAAGCCAGTTCACCTGCCAACAACTTCTGCAGTTACAAACTTGAAATCTCTCTCTGTAGAACTCTCCCTCATCCATGGGAGAAAGATAGAAAAAAGGAAACCGTGACATGAGGCATGGTGACCCATGGTTTTCTTTGCAGGGCTAGGGTTCAAAGTCAAGGTGCATGGTGTCCTGTCTTTGTATACAGGAACTCTACAGTTTCCCTAACTGATCACTCAATCAATGAACAGCTCCTCTCCACTCTCTTCCTATGAGTCTCAAACCAGGCCTCAAATCAAATTATGAAGATGGAGATCACACAGACATATATGTGCACACACTCATGTGCACATCCTCCCACCACGCATACATACTTATACATGTGTACACCCACAAATGTATACACAGATATACACACATGAAAACACACACACACACACACACACACACACACACACACACACACACACCCCAAAGCTCCAGGCTTTGTCAACTGACTATGTAATAGATTCTTTTTTGTAAAGCCTGGTATTACAGTATTGACTTCTGTTGGTGTGTGACTGTGAGACCTTGCTTGTTATTGAGTTTATAAGAAACTGTAATAGAATTCCAATCATGGAAATGTTATAAAAGGATATTTTAAATGATTTCAATACTGATGGTGTTCTAATTATGGTTGTGTTTCTGTGGTATAAGGAAGTGTTGTGAACTTCCAGATAAAATCATGGCAGCCAGTCCTCAAGAGGCAGATGGGACAAGGGTGTGAGGGAACACAAGAGCAGTATCAGGATGGTCTGGGTGGTGATGAATGAACCCTGGTGTTCCTTATCTGTTCACATGTTTGGGTAGGAAATCATGCAGTGAGAATTTGACTTTGGTTCTCCAAATCCACATTATGGTGTAAAATAATTTATTAAATGTTACATTATTTCAAAGTAATGATAAGCACAGTTTGAAAAGGTTGTAGCTCATGACGCATGGATGAAGTATGACAGTAGCCTGCCACACAAGTCCTGGCACAGTTGATTATAATGTGCAGTCACAGTGCCCTGTGGGGTCACACCTGTGATCTGCTTGAGAAGAGAGGAAAGTTATACTTGGAGGCAGAGTGCAAGGTTTCGGTTTCATTGAGTCCATTTCAGGTGCAGTCAGTTCCCAGGCTTGCAAGAAAGGTAAAATGAGTTGACATGTTCGAGCTCTTTCTGGTACCCAGGAAGCTCTAGTCTTTCTTAGTACTGTTGGGGCCAGGAGAAAACCTTATAGCATTAGGCACATTTGATTGAATGAACCAGTTCATTCTCACAGCTGGAACAGAACAAATGCAGCCCCATTTATTTTTAACAAATACTCCACTGTTTCCTGTGTTGTGTGAGTTATGCATCCATTTGTATGAGATATTATTGACTCACGCACACACATTTTGCACTTAAGACTGATTTCCTGACTGAAAAATAAGTTCAGGGAATTTCCTAGAAAGTGACAAACATAAAAAAGAGTCTCTTATTCCCCCCGACTAGTTATTCAGTTCTGCAGCTGGCCCCAGCTCCGCAGCGCTGGTCTAAGGGGAAAGCCGGGCACATTCCTAACTATTGTGTCACACTAGCAATCTGAGGGAGACAGCACCACTTTCAGCCTTGTTCGAGTTCCGACCATGTTGTTTCTCTGTTGCTGAAACAACCATTTCCAAGCACAAAAAAATTCTCAGCCTCAAAATTCCTCTGGGCCAAAACACAGCCTTGGGCATCTTATGCTAAGAAGGACTAAAAAATACTGTCCAATGCATTTTAAAATCCCTGTGGGGGTGAGAGTGTCTCCAATTAGACTCTATATTAAAAATACAATAAAATAACACTTATTTAGTTGTCTTTAAATTTTTTAAAATTGCACTTTAAAAATTACAATTAAAAAAAAATGTCTTTTTTTTTCTTTTTTTTTTCAAATGTTACCAGAATGTGTGTGACCAGAGTCATTACAAAACAGGGAAATTAATAACCAGAAAGCTCTCAGTGGCAATGTGCGTGAACGGGCCACATGTCCGTGACATTTTTCTGCATCCACTCAAACAGATGGGCCTCCAGGGCAAGCTGGCCTCTGAGGAGATGAATGAGATTCCACAGCTCTTAGCACAGTGGCATAGAAATGGCCCAGATTCAGTTGCAGAGGCATTCTTAGGGAGACAAAGCAGGGCCACAAAGGTGTCCTGTCCCAGTGTCTATCAATGCAGATCCATCCGTTATCGAGCCCCATTCATTCTCATTAAAGCCACATTCAGTATCAGATGACACTGTTCAGGCACCCCATGGAAATCCCGAGGACCTGATCATCCATTAACTAGGATTGATGCTGATGTGGCTGATCTGGCTAGAGAAAGCTGTGACAGCCCCACACTAGTCATATAAGTCAGAAAAGCGCCAGGCAGAAATCAAACAAGCAGATAAAGCAGAGTCATCCATGAGCAAATGACTAAGGCCTCCTGTGCTGGCAAAGGTCACTCAAGACATTGAAATTCAATGAAGGGGCCTGTAAGCTAAGAAAAACAGGAGAGCACCGGGGAACCTAGCCTGCAGAAAGGCTGGAGACCAATGCCCCCTTCTCTATAGGAAGGAGTCAGCATGGGGCAGGCTTTGCAGAGGAGCTAGGGGGAGCCGGGGCTGTAAGGCACATCTGGCACACAGGTGTGTGGCCTGCTCTTCTGACGCCAGAAATCAGCCACCACTTGCCAAGATCCTATTTTTTGTTTTGGGTGGAAAATAGAAAGAATTATAGCTCCTAGATTATGGTGATTTTTAAAAAATTATGTGGATTCTAGCTAAAACACTCTTCCCCCAGCAGATTATCTGTTTAACCCACCTACTTAATTAGCTAGCTCCTTGGTGGATCAAATGATATTAGTGGGTTAGAGTTATATTGCCACTGGAGCAGCCATTTAATTCTGGCAACTCTAAAGCAAATTATTTCATAAATGGATAGTTTATTCAATTCTGTTCAGTTCCAATTCAATTCTGAGTCCTTCTATGACCAAAGTACTGAGATAGACCTGTGAGGGAACAGAGCTCAGGAGAACCAATCCTTGCCCACAATGGAACAAGGCAATGGTTACTTGTCCCAAACTACAGCCCTGCAGTGCAATATAAACACAGTGTAGGATTGTGGGGGTGGGTAGGGTCCCGGTAACTGTCCAGTGTAGACAGAAGACAGAGGTGATGGTGGAAATCTAATCAGCCAAGTGAGAATATTACAATTTAATAAATGACAGTGGGAACTACTCAAATTCCACGTCTATTTGCTGTAGGTCCTGCCTGAACACCTGGATACAAAAATGAAGGACACACTCATGCTATCCTCTCCCTTTCAAGTATCTCAGAGCCTGGTGGGGAAGAGAGCTCTTCAGGGTTTACTCCATGCTCCAACAGAAGGAATTGCCCAATGATAGGAGAGCACACAGGGTGACCATTTAGGTCAAGGAAAGGCTACTCAGTGACAACTGAACTGAGGTAGAATGCAGATCATCAGAGAGAGAGAGAGAGAGAGAGAGAGAGAGAGAGAGAGAGAGAGAGAGAGAGAGAGAGAGAGAGAGAGAGGTGGAAGAGAAGGAGGTAAAGAGAGGGAAGTATACACATTCTGAAGGAGACTGGACTGGAAGTGTACACATTCTGATGGAGACTGGACTGTGCAGGACACGCATCCACTGGTGAGCTGCTAGCTCGTTGGAATCAAAGTTTTATTGTTGTGTCTTCACAGTAAAATGGCCACTTGGAAGCTATGCAGAAAATGGGTCGGTGGTATACACCAGATGAGCAACTATAGTGGAGTTGCGTCAGTGGGCCACTTTTGAGGACCTGAGACATTGGTCCCTGTCTGTGATGCGTCAAAGGATAAGACTTAAGGAGGTGTAGATGGGTTGGACCTGGGAGGGAAGGAGAGGAAAGAGACAGTGGTGACTCTGGGATTCAGATTTTGGAAACTAAAAAAGTGGCGTCCTTCATCAAGCTAGAGGGAGGAGAAGGGGCAACAGGGGTGCATGAACATAGTATGAGATAGTTCACAGTATGTACCCGTGAAGTTATGAGAGATAAATAATACCAAAGTCTTATGCAGTTCAACATCTATGACTTCTTAAAAGTCTGTGATTACAGAATAGAATAATTTCAATTAAATATAATAAACATCAAAAGCACAGCAAGATGAAGTCCAAATGCAGAAGGCTTTAATGTCCTGTGACTTCCCTGCACTCCTTATGTATCTCTCTAGAGGAGTGGAATTTAGTTAATATCTGCAGGAGCTGAGACAATTTGCTTGGTTCTTTTATTTAGTAAGTACTTACTAAGTAGCTGTTAAGTATAGTACACAGTATTGGGAAAGTGAGAAATGTGATATAAAGAACACTCTGTCCCTGTGTTCCTTGGGTCATCAGAGTGATGAAACATCTAAGAAAATCAGTTCTAAGGGGGAAAGGCTCATTGACTTGAGAGTTTCGGTTCAGACTCACTTGCCTTGTTTCTTTCTGGGCCTGTGGCGGGTTAGGGAAGCACAGTGTGAGCACACGGTATAGAATAGCCTGTTGTCAAACGATGACCAGGAAGCAGGATAAGATGTGGCTGGATTGTGGGGGAGGTGACCAGGGAAAAGATATAACCTTCAAAGGAGCCCCAGCTACCCACTTCCTCCAGCCAGCCTCTACCTCCTAATGGTCCCTTCAGCTGTGAACTTACCAACCAGTGAGGTTAGCATCATTGCGATCCAATCACCTTGCAGTAGCATCAGCAGCATAGAAGCCTTTGCGGGACTCTCCAGACCCAAAAGGCAATGTTCCCTATCAGTAAGAAATTATGTTGTGGCCAAAAAAGAATCGTAACACACACAAAACCTGCTTAGGTGAGGAATGAGTCAAATGCAGGGGGATTTTAAGCAAAGTGGGCAAATGGTCAGATCAGAACAAGGGATGGGACAGTACAGAGCTGGCTCTTACTGAGATCTTTTTGTTGTTGTTATCGAAGTTTATGCACTAGTTTTGATTTGATTTTTAACTTTTCCCATTAAAATAACAATTTCCACAAAAATATTTGATGCCACCTTCCATTGGGTGAGTGTTTTGCTTACCATGATTTAGGGAAAAAAAAAAACAGGGTTATTTGGCAAATCATGATTTCCCCATGACATTACCCTATTTTCAGAATTGTACAGCACA
Organism: Peromyscus eremicus; assembly: GCF_949786415.1. Taxonomy (NCBI): domain Eukaryota; kingdom Metazoa; phylum Chordata; class Mammalia; order Rodentia; family Cricetidae; genus Peromyscus; species Peromyscus eremicus. The sequence goes on along the minus strand of NC_081425.1, from coordinate 103,749,695 downwards.
CATTCCTTTTACTGAATAGCTGCCTCCTCACGGTAATTTAGCCAAGGACCATGTGATTTGGGCTTTTCTTTTGAACAAATCCTCTGCCATGGATCACCCAGGGGAAGGTAATAGAATTCTGACATTAATAATTAGCTCAGTTGACATTTGCTTCTAAAGATGTTGATTCAACATAAGTAAATATTTTCATTTCCGTTAGGAATATTCTTTCTCTCCATCTTTCAACAGACCTAGCCTTTTCAGATCCCCACAAACACACTTTGAAGTGGTTCTTTTCCTAGTAGGACAAGGAGTCTTCGCAGGTCTCTCCCTGCACCTTTCCCAGCACTCAGCCTGTGCCTGGATTGCAGTGGGGATGAAGACAATCTGTTCATTCACTACAAACTGAAGATTCTTAGCACTATAGTAAGAACTACACACAAAACAAGCTGGAAGTTACTCATATTGTGTAATCACAGCAGTACGCTCTTATCACTGTTTTATGTTAGCCTAATGTCCACAGATGTTCAACAATGGCTTCCTAACCCTTGCTGTTCTGCAACCCCAGCTTCTCATCAGGCCTTCAGTAGTGGCAGTTACACAAGTGGACATGAGCCAAAGGACCGTGTGCCAATAACTCAATGAAATTATCTGTGCATGTACTTAGTAAGGGTGGACTTTTGCCAGATGGATGCTCATTAGTGAGCCTTTGATGACTAAGCTGATTTGGGAATTACTTGTTATGTGTACAGGAGTGTTATGCAAGGAATCATACTTGTGTCTGTGTTTCTCTGTGTGCAACTACTATATATATTCTTGCTTTCTGGTGAAGGTCCACAGTTCAACATACATCTCTACTGACATCTCTCTCTCTCTCTCTCTCTCTCTCTCTCTCTCTCTCTCTCTCTCTCTCTCTCTCTCTCTTCTATACTTTGGTTGGTTTGAATGATGAATGCTGTACCACTCACGAACTCTGCATACTATGAAGCATGGCTCTTCTCAATAGATGTGGAGCCACTCTGGATCCTTCCCCTGAGCAATTTCATTCATCCTGTTCCCAGTTTGTCATGGTTCCTCTAGAAATCATGTGTGGAGAATGCCAGCTATCCTTGTAGCCCGCATATTCTCAGAGAGCAATGGATCTCCCAGGGGAGCATCATCAGACTGGTGGCCCATGTGGCCCTGTTTAGCTTACGGATGCGGATGAGCATGTAGGTCAAAGTGTTACTGCTTGAAGTAGCATTTTAAGTGATGTTAATTTACTCCCATAAAAGGTTAGCTGCCAAGACATTTCTGTGGGCTCTCAAATAGACTGTGTGGAGTCCTTTAAAAGTTAAGTAATTTTAATATACCAAACATGCTTACTACTGGATATGTGTAAATCTATATAATCTGTTATGTACACATATACACATATAGAGTTCCATGGAGTAGCAAACTTACTTCGCACCTGAGGGGAGGATTTAATTAATCTTATGTAATTGTCGTTTTCTTCTCCTCACTTTTAGACTTTTAGTTCTACATAAAGAGAAGACAAGCAGTGGCTATTCCCCCTTCAGCTGCCCTTTATTTTCAACAAAACGGCAACTTCTTTGGATCTGAGGAAACCCCAAAGGCACCAGTTACTAATCTATACGATCATTTTTAAACAATTTAAAAACATGTTAGGCAGTTTTCCTGTGGAAAAGGGAAAAATATTTAGCTGACTTTTCCTAAAACGAAATGACAAAGAACTGAAAATCACTGAAAACCAAAATCAGAGGGAAAAATTCTTTTCTACTGACACCCACATATCTAGAGAGTATTTAAACTATTTCACTTTATAAACTTCGGCAAGGATATGATTTCTGGTATTCTAGCTTATAGAATCACTTGGGAGTGAATAATTCATAGGCTTTTCACTAAGCCTCCAGTGTAAATCAGTCAAATATAGCAACACGATATTCATGCTGAATTTTTAAGTACTTAAAACATCTAGATGGAAACTTTCTCTTTTTAAGAAAGAGGGAGGAAGAATGTCGTTTTCTGTCTGCTCATGTTGCCCAGGCATGCTTCCATTATATAGTTCTAAAAAAAATCTATAAGAGGGATTTAATTAAACAAGAAACCAGTGAACAGCACAAGTGAAGAGAAGCAACCAAACCCCAAACTTTCAGCGTTATGTTTCCTTTATTAGCATAGCATTATGAAACCGCACAGAAAAAGCAATCTAATAACAGACATTCTTTTGAGCCATTTTCAGAGAGCGAAAGGACATCCACTTATTGTCCCACCCATCCGATTGGTCCATATACAGCAATAAAGGTACAATAGACGGAAACAGGAAACAGCCTGGCACAGCTGTAGGATCTTATTAGCAGCTAATGGACATCTGAGAAGAACACGCATACAATGCTGAATCGTCTGTACCAATCTCCGAAGCAATTACTCTTAATTAGCGGGTTCTGTTTATAGATTCAACTTGGTGTACCCTTATGTATCGGGAAGATGAAGGCAGCTGGAGGAAGCCAGGATGTCCTTAAAGGAACAGTATTGTAAGATGTTGAGGGCCTTTGTTGTTGTTGTTGCTTTTGATAAGTGAACCTTAATTCCTCTCTGCCATGGCATAAACATACCCTTTCATGAATGATTAAAGGGAAAGTAGAAAAGTCTGAACAAGGCCAGCAAGGTGAAAACCACTCTTGCTGGTGCCCCAAGAAGATGATGATGACCACGGTGATGATGATGACTGATAATACTAATAGTGATAAAAGAAAACACTGAAACCAAATAACTGTAGGACAAAAGTACTCCCCTATACGCTGACCTGAGTACTTCCAGAAGGTTCCATCCTCCTGCCTCCATCCAAATGCCGCACTTGGATCCTGAGATGCAGCACCTGCATTTCTCCTCTGCCAAATTGGAAGCCAAGGGGCAAAATGGGCGGTGTGACCAGCTGTATCTCCATAAAAGTGAGAATACAAAATGGATTTTCCAATCCAATGTAGTCCAAGGGGTTCTGGATTTATACACAGAGCCACAGAGCCAAGGGGCCACTTCTGTAAATGGAAAAATATTGTGTTGATGGGCTCCACCTACTACTACCACATAGAACTTGCTTATGAGAAAAAAGAAGACAGCCCTATGGATAGCAGCCTGCTGTTTGTGAATGATTTTGTCTAATGCACACAGCTGTCTACATGTCCTTTTTAAAGAGGATCAACATGGCAATCGTGACTTCTAGGGGTCTAAAAGGACCAGAAGGTTGGACCCTTCAATCATCTCTGCTCATAATGGCAACACACTTTTCTACCCCTTTGAAAATCAGAAGACTATTTTGCTCATATATTGGAATTATGCTTAAAAGGACCACTGTGGACTCAGCAAGTACACTGACCATAACCCATGCCTGCTCCTCAAGGTCCTCATGTGCTGTAAATACTTAGTCTCCAGATGGTGGCACTGCTTTGGAAAGTGAACATTTGGAGGTGAACATTCACTGGGGTCAGGAGGTCACTGGGGTCATGTTGCTGACCCCTTCAGGTAGTTTCTTGCTTCTTGTAGCATGAGGTGAAGAGGTTTCTTCACCTCACCTGCCACCATAATGCTCTGCCCAAGCTCATGGGATCAGACAAACATGGACTGAGCCCTAAAAACCTGAACCAAATTTAAGTATTTTTCCCCTTAGGCCAATGATTCTTAACCAGTGGGTCATGACCCCCTTCAGGATTGAATGACAAGGGTTGCCTTAGACCATCAAAATTATCAGATATCACATTAGGATCCATAACAATAGTGAAATTACATTTATGACATAGCATTGATAATAATTTTATGGTTGGGGGTCACACAGCATGAGGAAGGGTCGCAGCATTAGGAAGGTCAAGGACTACTCCCTTAGGCTATCCTCTCGGGAACATTAGTCATGATGGTGAAATACTAATACAGATACCAAGGATATACTTTGTAACAGCACTGAAATATTTTTGTAAAATAGTTGCTGCATTTGTGAACACATACTTTTTTTTTAAAAAAACTGCTCCTCATAGGCTTCCTTCAGCAGGGAACCAGAGGGGTTGAGGACATCAGGAGAACATGGCCCTCAGAATCAACTAAGCAGGGCTCGTACAGGCCCACACAGACTGAAGCGGCAAGCATGGAGCCTGCATGGGATTACCCTAGGTTCTCTGCAAGTATGTTATGGTCATTAGCTTGGTGTTCTTGTGGGACTCCTGACAGCTGGAATGGGGGTGTCTCTGATTCTTTCACCTGTTCTTGGGACTCTTTCCCCAGTGGGTTGTCTTGTCCAACCTTGATCTTACTGTAACTTGTTATGCCACGTTCAGTTGATATCACTGGGAGGCCTGCTCTTTTCTGAAGGGAAATGGAGGAGCAGTAGATTGGGCAGAGAGGGGATCACTGGGAGGAGTGGAGGGAGGGGAACTTCAGTTGCGATGTAGGGTATGACAGAGGAAGAGATAGATAGACAAAACTGCTGCTCACTACTGATGGACACTGTACTGCCGCTGGTGCACAGTAGAGTTCACAATCAGACCTGCCGAGACAGTGGCCTCCTGGATGGCTTGCTGTTTTAACCACTGCACCTGCTATACCAGGGGAGGTGTGGTTTTAGTAACACAAAAACAGTTAAGAGTTCTTTTGTCTGTAAGTAACACTACTTCAAAGAGGTTAAAGGACCATGTGTTTGTGTGTATCATATAAACAGCAGTGTATTGACAAGACGGGCTAGACAAGAGCATCTTCAAAAGGATCATCGAGACTTATCTCCTTCCCCATGTCCTTTCTACCTTCATGAGTGTGTTCTTTTCTGCCTTATAGAATAGGTCACCAGAGGCATGAAGAAGTTCATCTCAAGCCACAGAGCTGGCAAGCAGCAAACTGGACCCGAGAGCAGGCTGTCTGATCTACGTCCTGCCCCTGTACTTTGCATATGACCTCTATGACAAGGTATAAAAATGCAGGCTCATTGCAATCTCCATCCTGTGGCAAATGGGGACAGGCTGGGGACAACAGGCGCCTCCACTTGCCCTTCTTCTGTGTGTCTAGCACGTACTGCGGCATGACACGGGAAGGATCTCGTCTTTTCAGGAAGCTTCAAAAACCGATGAGAGTTGAACTCTACAATTTCCTTGTCATTTTGGAAGTTTGCAATGTTCAATGTGACTAACTACATAAGCTCGAGCCTGAGACCCACTCAAGGCCTCCAGACATAGGGTGTTATAAACTGCACCTCTTAATCTGTTCCCTGATATATTCAATATGTTCCCAGTTTTCCTAGGGTCAGCAGGATGGACAGTTTATTGGTAAATATTACAGACATTGTTCTGGAATTACTGATGTGCATGGCTCCTTGTCAAAGGAACAGTGAGGCAGTTGGAAGGGAAGGACATGGATCCATTAAACAGAGGAGCAGGGACCATGTGGCGGCTGCTAAGATAAAAATAGCAATTTTATTGTCAATATTTTGCTTTACAGGGAACCAATAAAGGAATTGAAACATATAAATTCTGTGCTGAGATAACAAGTCCACAAAGGGGTCAGCAGGGCCTCTGGAGTGTCTGCCTGTGACAATGAAGTCCACCTTATCACAACACGAAGACAAGAAGCACACAGCTCCATGCCTCTAATCCAACTGCACCTGGCAGGTTAGACATCCCATTGCCCAGACAGATTCCTGCATTGGTTTCATTTATTATTCACTAGCCTGCAGAGCCTTAAAAGCTCTACAGCTTGGCCACAGGCTCCTCCTGGATGGGGGCTGCACCCTGGCTTTACTGGTCACACAAGGGATAATGTACACAAGGGATTTCAAATACAGGAGCATTTTAAGATGCTGATGGCATTACTCACCAATAGGCAAGCTCAGGCAGGTCTGTCCATGTTAGTGTCAGTGCAGATAAACCCAGTAAGTACTGGGTACCATATTCCAGGTATCCCAGCATCACCTTAGAACTACATTATAGTCTTTTTTTTTTTTTTTTTTTTTTTTTTTTTTTTACAAATCTCCTTATAGTAACTCAGAATTCCAGGACAGGCTCAGACATCTCTTCGCTTTACGGATGGCAATCCCATCTCCTCAGGGTATTCATTCATTATCTTTGCCTTCTCCTCTTAAAAGTTAGTATCCCAGCACTCACGTTACTCTGCAAGAACACACATCCTTTAGGCTTCGAATCTTACAGACATCGCTGCTCAACCATTTTTGATGAATATATGAACAAATGTAATTGACAAGTGACCCTGCTTGGGTAAAGAGGAAAGCAAACTTGACAAAAAAAAAAAAAAAAAAAGAAAAGAAAAAAAAAAAGAAGGTCTGCCTGGGTTCTCAGCTCTTCCCCCACTATGGGTATTGTTGGAAAGAAAATGGGCAGAGTGACCTGCCTGCTGAGTTGATTGTGCTCATGTCTCCTTGGCATCAAACACTCTGTGTGCATTACCTTACCAACTACCACAGCACTCCTTCATATAGATTAGGAAGTGAGGAAATGAATAGTATGCTACATGTTTAACGTCGCACAATGTCAAAGCATTCCTTGGTCTAGTCTGGCACACAGACACATACATCGCTGAGTTCTACAGCGTCTGCTGTCTGCCAAGATCCTGGGTACTCAGAAACAAGGGTATCGCAGAAGAAAGGTAAAGACCCAGAGAGGCCGGTGAAGAGTTACAGGCATTCATGGATTAAGTAGAAATTCCTGGTGAGGGTGGCAGCTCTCACTTAAGCACGTGTAGGGCACCTGTGGACAGACTCCTAATGAGGTCTAGTGGGTCTGATGGACCTTGATAAGAAGATGAAAGCCTAGTATGTCGGTTACTGCTCTGTTGCTGTGATTAAACACCATGACCAATGGAACTGAAGGAAAGGTTTATTTTACACTTGTGGTTCCAGAGGGATGCACCCACCATCATCACAGTGGGGAAGGCAGGCATGGTAACTGGAGCAGCTGAGAGAGCATTCCCATCTCAAACCATAAACAGGAAGCAGAGAAAACAAAATTGCAATGATGTAAATCTTTAAACTCTTAAAGCCTGTTCCCAGTGACATTCTTCCTCCAGCATGACCATGTTCCTTAAGCTCCCTAAATAATACCAATAGCTGGGACCAAGCATTCAAATGTTCTAGATCATGCAAGACATCTCATTCAAACCACCAACCACACTAGGTCCCATAACATCACAACCTAACTGAATTCTAGACGGGTTTCAGAATCATCTAAAATGGCAGACAAATGGTTTCCAGCTAGAATTTGTGTAGTAAATCCAGCTGTCACACACCTCACCAGTTCCTCTTGTTCCTCATCTTGCATGACCAGGCAAGCATGCGGGCCACGCCTCCCCATTTGCCTCACTGTGCTAACAGCTGCCTTGGAGAGACTGGGCTGTGAGCTGGTTGGAGAGTGCGGACCCTTGAACAGCCAAGCAAGCAAAGAACTCAGGCCAAAGATGGTCTACCTGCTCTCAGTGGGTACTCTAGTTCTGCTCAGAGTGAGTGTCCCCCATTAAAGACTCAACTCTTCCACTTTCTGCGTGGTTTGAAATGTAGGATGTCTCCATAGGCTCCAGTGTCTCCAGCTGGTAGTCTGTTTTAGGAGACTTTGGGACCATGGGATAAAGAGTCTAGCTGGACAATGGACACAAGTCCCTAGGTGCAGACCTTTGAAGGTGATCCCCACTTCTGGATCCAGACCAAGCCTCTCTAGCCATTATGACTTCTCTGCCATGGAGGTCTGTATCCCTGACCACGAGCCAAAAGGAACACTTCCCATAAGCTGTTTCTGTCAGGTATTCTGTCCCAGTGATGAGAAAGTAAGCAACACAGGCCCTAACAGGAATTCCAGAGGTTCCAGTTGTGGCAAATGTGTATGTGTTTTTCCTTCCCATCTCACACATACAAGTATTTAAAGAGGAATGAAGCTTGTTCTATCTTGTGTACTTTTTAAAGCTCTAATCTAAAGGCGGATGCATAGTACCTGGGAAATGGAGTTGATGCCCCAGGAATGAAAGCCTTTTAATTCCTTCACATTGTATAGCTATACTTACAATATCCTAAATTCTCAGCTACTTCAGACAATTAATGACAAGATTCTACCCCAAACTGGCCAATCACTGCTTCTCAAGGAAGTGAATGAACTAACTATGTTGGTACAAATAGGTGAATTACGTTTTCAAGCATCACAGATATCTGAAGCTAACTAGGAGCAAGCAAAGGAACCAGGAGTGAGCTTGTCAGTATATCCTTATACATCTAGCATGCTGACCTGGAGTGAGCTTGTCAGTGTGTCCTCATACATCCAGCATGCTGACCTGGAGTGGGCCAACTAGTTATCCTTACATATCCAGAATGCTGACCTGGAGTGAACCCATTGGTGTATCCTTACACATCTGCATGCTGAATTCAGAGAGCGGCAGGACATATATTTTTCATTGCCAATCATATCGGAGAAAAGCAATCCCTTTTCAGCAGGTTCCTCATCTTTCAGGTATGAGTTTTATCCCCTGAGTTTTTGATCCTATTTGTTTCACTGAAGTAGGGTCTTACGTAGCTGAGGCTGGCCTTGAGTTTGCTACCTAGCAGAGAATAACCTTGCACTTCTGATTCCTCTGTCTCTACCTCTCAAGTACTTGGCTAATAGGTATGTACCACCACTCCTAGTACTTGACCCTCTTTAAACACATCATATTTTAGGCTAATGAGATAGTTCAGTGAGTAAAGGCATTTGTTGCCAAGCCTCTTGACCTGAGCTCAATTTCTGGAATACACATTGTGAAAGAAAGGACACAAGTTGTCCTCTGCTCTCCACAGACATATGATGCCACATACACCCATATACAAACAAACAAACAAAAGAAAAATTAACTAGCTATATTTATGCAGGATCATAAGATAAAAACATAGTTTTATCATCAAAATTCTATTAACTATTAGTTAATTTAGGCAAGCTAAAGTTGAAACTAATTTTGTTTATATGTGGTCTCAACTAGGAAAATTGTCTATGTGTATACAATAAGTTCCACAGCTAACTAATAACTCTAAGCAACAATCTTCAGCCTCTACCTCATTTTCTTCCATTAGAAACTGAAATGCTTTTGATTTACCACGCATGCCCAGCTTTGCCAAGAACTAGGAGTCACACGACTAGCTAGAACGCTGACTGTAAAAAACCGTACACGTAAGGTGAGTACCGCTGTTCTGTATTACCCATCACAACTTAGAATAATCCAGAGGCAGATTGAAGGGGTAGTCTCTTGTAACTGTGTTCAATCTAGAAACCAACAAAGCTTTCTTTTGTCATTTATTTTCATATCTTAATCTATTGTCAGTTTTAAAGAATGTGCTGTAGCCCACATGCAGGAAATAAACCCCTCGCTTTCTGTAATTTCTTCATGGATATAACCGCTCTCATCTTGGCACAGATATAATTTGAGCATTAACCAATAGTTTCCAATACCGCTTAATTCTTGGGCCAAACCAGATGTTGGAGAATTTCCTTGAAAGGAAGCCTGTAGCTCCCTGATGACTGGAATTCCCAATAACCCCGAGGTACATCATCTGAAGTCAAAACAAAGCCTCCACAACGTGTTCTGCTTGTCTTTTCTCTCCTGTGGCCTGGCCATAGCCTCCTGAGTGAGATCTCCTGTTAGATCTCAGGTAAGAGGATGATTGGAGTATCTTTTTCTCCTGGGCAGCCAGTGGCTAACTTTCAAAAGAAGAGGTGCATAGTTTCTCCTCCCAGTCGGGCCCCGGGGCTGAGGATGGGTAACAGGATTAGAAGAGAGGCTGTGGACACGGCTTCCTTTTACACAGTTATTTAAGTTGAACGAATAAAGTTCCAACTAAGAGACACTCAGGGGTCTGGGGACTCTTGCACTAAGACACTGATTTCCACCATAAATACAAAATCACATTCAAATCCAATAATGATGATTTCAAAATATCTAAAATGCTTCAAACTTTAGCTCCTATATGGAAAGAAAGACATTCTATTGGAACCCAAACTCCTTCCCTTCCTTCAAATTTCACCAAGACAATTTCCTTGGAATATTTTTTTAAATCACTATAAAAATATCAAAATGTAGTATTTCTGCATTCTAATATTACTGGTTTTTAAATCTAAGAATAAGGGAACCCAAATCACACCCTTTAGTGAAGTTTTGTCTTACTAATAAGCAGAACACACATCTTGTAATCCCAAACTACTACTACTACTACTACTACTACTACTACTACTACTACTAGTACTACTACTACTGCCTTAAAGACTCTTTGAAGTTTTAGTTCCTAGAGATTGCTTTCCTTGGCTGCATAAAGCTATCCTTTTGAAAAGCCCAACTTAGCCACAATAAGAAATCTTTTGAAATAGGAGAAATATTTGGGGCAAATAATTGGCTTGAGAAATGTCCCAATGGACAGAGCAGTGGGGCCCCCATCCACCTGGGCCATGCTGTACAGTGGACAGAGCAGTGGGGGGCCCTCCACCTGAGCCCTGCTCTACAGTAGACAGAGCAGTGGGGGGCCCTCCACCTGAGCCCTGCTCTACAGTAGACAGAGCAGTGAGGACCCCTCCACCTGAGCCCTGCTCTACAGTAGACAGAGCAGTGGGGGCCCTCCACCTGAGCCCTGCTGTACAGTAGACAGAGCAGTGGGGGGTCCTCCACCTGGGCCCTGCTGTACAGTAGACAGAGTAGTGGGGGGCCCTCCACCTGAGCCCTGCTCTACAGTAGACAGAGCAGTGAGGGCCCTCCACCTGAGCCCTGCTGTACAGTAGACAGAGCAGTGGGGGGCCCTCCACCTGGGCCCTGCTGTACAGTAGACAGAGCAGTGGGGGACCCTCCACCTGAGCCCTGCTCTACAGTAGACAGAGCAGTGGGGGGCCCCTCCACCTGAGTCCTGCTGTACAGTAGACAGAGCAGTGAGGGCCCCTCCTCCTGAGCCCTGCTGTACAGTGGACACAGCAGTGAGGGCCCCTCCACTTGAGCCCTGCTGTACAGTGGACACAGCAGTGGGGCCCCTCCACCTGGGCTCCAGCCTGCAGCTGACCAGCTGAACCAGCTGCTCTGTCCTGAAGACCAGATTCTGTTTCATGGTCTCACTATTTCAAACTTTAACAAGAATTTGAAACAGGCATAACAAAGATCCTTTGGAGACCATTGTCTGTCTTTTCCCTTCCTTCCTTCCTTCCTTCCTTCCTTCCTTCCTTCCTTCCTTCTTTCCTTCCTCCCTTCCTTCCTTCCATCCATTTCCTCTCATTTCCTCTGCCTTCCCCTCCTTTCCTTTCCTTTTTTCCCTCTGAGTTGGATAGGCCTGGAAACATGTTTCCTCAAATCGACTGAAGTGCAATTGTTCCACAAATGCTCTGTGATCATGAAATAAACAGTCCATCTGATAAAGTAGCCACCAGCCATGTTTGGCTGTTGAGAGACTTAATACTGTTGTGTAATAGGGAAATCATATTTCACTTTATTCATTTTTAGAATACAAAATTATCCTACTGAATGGCCAGGTTATGAAGAAGTCGTCATAGTCTCCTCCTCCTCCTCCTCCTCCTCCTCCTCCTCCTCCTCCTCCTCCTCTTCCTTCTCCTTCTTCCATTTTTGGGAGAATTATAGAAATCACCTCACTTAATGGGTCATCTAGTTCTTAGAAAATACAAATCTTTATCTTTCCATAGAAAATATAAGTTCAGAGGAAAAGCCTCACAATGGGACATAGAGCACCACATACCACAAACATTCCAGTGGTCAGGTTGGTGTCCTTGCAGAGACAGGTCGAAGCACTCTGAGACTCTAATCCAAATGACTGTGTGTAAAATAAGACAGCCAGAAATCCAGAAATAAGTGGACGTCAAGCGGGAGATGGAGCAAAATAGAGGGAGAAAAAAACCACCCATTTTAAAAGCAAGTGCTGGATTACCATGCATCTTAGAAGTGTATAAAACACAAAGGTGGAGTAAAACAGAAGAAGTCAACCATTGTCACAAGGACAGAGTCACCCAAGTCACCCACAAAAAGGAAAGCTCAACCGAGGACATACTTGGAGAGTTGTGCCGTGCCATAGCAGCGTGGCTAAAGATGAAACCAGTTTATCAAGAAAACGCTTGAATTCACTTTAAAAAAACGTATTTAAAAAGTGAAGTACAAAACCTTTTTTTTCTGAGAATTGAACCCAGAGCCTCTCAAAACAGCTCCAGAAGAACACTACCACTAAGTCCACAGAGTTGCCCCACAGGCCACTGAATATTTATGACTGATGAGGTGCCTCCACACTGTACAGCAGGGCTCAAGAGGAGGGTCCCCCACTGCTCTGTCTACTGTACAGCAGGGCCCAGGTGGAGGGCCCCCCACTGCTCTGTCTACTGTAGAGCAGGGCCCAGGTGGAGGGTCCCCCACTGCTCTGTCTACTGTAGAGCAGGGCTCAGGTGGAGGGTCCCCCACTGCTCTGTCTACTGTAGAGCAGGGCTCAGGTGGAGGGTCCCCCACTGCTCTGTCTACTGTAGAGCAGGGCCCAGGTGGAGGGGCCCCACTGCTTTTGTCTACATCACTTATGAGCTTTGGAATTCCTGACTGGATAAGTACTTGCCAGCTGTTCCAAACCCTCCGAAGCCTCACTTCCCATTTCCTTCGTTGGCTCCCAAAGCAGTTCACTTGCTACCATATCTTTCTTTCTCTTTAATGGAAACAGTTTGCCAAGAGCTAGCTTCCAGAGAGATTTGGTTAACAAAATGCAACATGGCTAGTTACTCACTCCTCTGCTTTCCAGGCAGACGGAACATATGAAAAGTTAGATTGACAAGTGCCACAGGCTGGGAATGCCTTTTAAGTCATCATGGGTAATGTCTCCTCTTTCTTTTTAAACAAAAACAGATATCCAGGAAATCTCAGTTTTTGTTTTCCTTCAGTGAGGATTGTAATATTTAATTAGCATCACAGCTGTGTCAACATACCCATGGTATTTTATAATTTTCCTACAATATTTTTGTGCAGGATGAATAATATTTCCAGTAGCCCTTCATTCCTCCTTGAGTCACACACACACTCCTCCTCCATCACCCTTTTCCCTCCGTGCGCATACATCCTTCTTCCTTCCCCTCTTCTGCCTGATGCCACAGTGCTTTATTCCATCAGTGCTGAATAATATTTCTGCTGGGCAGAGTATGGGTGTGCACGTGTGTGTGTGTGTGTGTGTGTGTGTGTGTGTGTGTGTGTGTGAGAGAGAGAGAGAGAGAGAGAGAGAGAGAGAGAGAGAGAGAGAGAGAGAGAGAACCAATCTTTGGTGTCCTTCCCCAGGTACAGTCCACCTTGATTTTTGAGACAAGTCCCTCACTGGCCTATGGCTCACTGACTCAGGTAAGTGCTTGGTAGCAAGCCCCTAGGGTCTGCCTGTCTGCACCTTCGCTGCAGCAAGAGTTCACACACACACACTACCACACCTGGCCATTTTACATGGGTTCTGGGTTCTTCATGCTTGATGAGTAAGCACCTGACTAGTGGGACTATTTTAAAAAATCTAAGATTTAAAAAAATTTACTTTACTTTAAATTAAAATATAATGATATCATCCTCCCTCCTTCTTCCAACTCCTTTCATGCCTCCCCATGCCTTCTCAAATTCATGGTATCTTTTTCTTAATTATGATTGTTATACATATACACACACACACACAAATAAACATAGCAATATAGCTCTCTTTGCCTCAAGCAAAAGAGAGTGAACAACACTGATTCTAAGCCATATATCTGTCCCTTTAATGCTTTGGTATATAGTTCCTGTCATCCCAGGAGTGTGGGGATGCACTGCCACTGAGTCAGTGTGCAGCTCAGCACTTGATGGTGGGTATCAGAGGCTTGAGAAAAGCCCTGGCTGAAGTAGCAGAATAATCTCTGCAGACACAAGGCACACGCATCTTCTTGGTGTCACAACAGATGACGTCTTAGGGCAGCAATCAGTATTCTCAGAGGAAAAGAAACTGAGAAGGTGCATGCTCTTCATGTGGAGACATTTAGGAACACCTGAGCTTATGCATTTCACCTACCCTTTTCCTTCTACATAGTGTTAAGAATGCATATTGTTATGATAAAGAATATGTGAAGTCTCAAAGAACTCTTGCAATCTTAAACATTGAAGATGATCAGAAAGCATTGTACCATTTTCTTGCCAGTATTTCAGATGTCTTCTTGGCCTACCAACGAATACTTTATCTCTCAGTGATACTCTTCTATTCCTAATGCTGTGCCATAACATAGGCTCAGACAGCAGTCACCCAAAGCAGGAATAAGTCCTTGGGTTCCTAAATAATGTGTGCAGATCCTCTGGATTTTTATTACATTGTTTTAAGTGAGGACCTGACTATGAGTGTCATAGCATCTAGGTAACAGTTGGATACAACATACAGCCAGTATTCCTGAGCATGATGCCATCACACAGAAAAGTCCCTTGGTGTTGACACCACTACTACATGGATACATGGATTAAGAGGGGGAAATCAAAAACGTACCTGAAAGCTCTTTACTGAATTGTCACGCTAAGTCTAAAATATCCTTCCCAATTCCATGGTTGGGAGGTTCAAATGCTGTGGTCCTCTTGGAATGCAAAGTAAGAATCCCACACCAGTATACAATTGTGTACAACTGGAGTAGCCATCAGCCTCATTAATTAATGAACAGAGGTGTTTTGACCATGGGCACTAACACCTCAACTCGGAAAGGAACTCTGTGGGCTCAAGCAGAAGTTGAAAGGAGATTGAGTCTTCCTGGAGTCTGGCCTTATGTCACATCAAAGTCTTTTCCACTTAGGTTTTGAAAATTACACATCAATATTGTGTAATGTAGCAAGAGCCGTCAAAACACTGTGGTTGTGGCAGGCACAGTATCTCTTCAGTGCCCTGTTTCTCGTTTTCTTGGCCCCAATCCACCCTCTCCCCAGCCTCGCTCTTTCATGCCCCACTTGATTTCCTGTTCTTTTTAAGACCCCCACAGTCTCCTTTGGCTTTGTTTGTTTTAAATGTATCTCATGTTAGAAATGGTGAGAAACTTCTTAGCTTGGTGTTTTGTTTCCCTTGATTTTGGGAAGACATTGGGAGTAGGAGGGGGCTGAGTTCTTGATCTTGGCACTGCTTCTCAAATTAGAATTGCAAAGCATTTTGGTACTTGTCTCCACTTCCCCTGGCGAGCCTGGAAAATGGTTCCATGCTCCTTAATATTTTTCCTACAGTGAATAGAATCCATCCATAGACTTTTGATTTCTGGAATCTAAAAGCCTGACACATATATTTTCTTAGCAGATGAGGAACTTAGAAAAAATGACAGCAAGCCAGACGGGCTAAAACAACTCATCTGCTCTGTTGAAGCTAATTAGACATGCAACATAAACACTGCCATGATAAAACGTCAGAACAGGCCTTTCCCAAACAATGAGACGATAAAACGTTACATCTGATCAAAAATGTTCAAAAGGACACAAGGCTTGCCAAGATTAGTTTCCAAAGTCCATTATTTTTAGCACAATATCTGCAGAGAGCCAAGTCACCGATGAACTTGACTTTCCGAGTGAACCCCTGGACCAAGCAGCTTCAAGAGGAGCCGCAGCAGGCCTGCAGAGACTTGCTGCCTGTGGCTTTAAACCTGCTAGCTTTGCCCAAATGTGGCCCTAGTGAGCAGCACCTTTGCATAACTTTGGGTTTGAATTCCTGGGCATGTTTTCTTGTCACCATTGACTTCCCCTTCTCATTTGCTTCTCAGAAGACAAAGAGGTTGATTTCACATAAAAAAAAAGACATTTCCCATATATGAAATTCTCAAAAAAAAGAAAGGAAAGAAAAAAAAGAAAGGAAGAAAGAAAAAGAAAGGAAGGAAGGAAGGAAGAAAGAAAGGAAGGAAGAAAGGAAGGAAGGAAGGAAGGAAAGCAATGTCAGTAAAAGAGGACTGGGCGATCTAATGATCAACACTGTCGAGTCCTTTGGAACATGCTGATTACTAGTAAGAGAAGAAGGACCGACAGGTCATTGTTCAGATCCAACAGTTTCTGTGCAAGTGTGAGGCTGTGGAAGAGACAAGCCTAAGGCTCTTTGGGCTTACTAAGAAAGAGCTAAAGAAGGTGATGTGCTCAGCATTCTCTCTGAACAGGAAAGGAAGCCTATCTTTGTGTTTATATTTGGTTCTAATCATACTGGAGCATACTGAGAGGCACAACCTGGGTCAGTGAGGCTGAGAGAAAGGATGCAGCGAGTCTGATACGGACGAGAGGAAACACGGCAGGCATTGCTAATCTGGCCTCACTTTTACAACACCCACCAGAACATACTCATTCTGGTTGAGAAAGTTCAGGAGAAGCAGCAGATTCTTCAGCCTCTCATCAAAGTTAGTCCCAGAATGCAGCACACATTTAAACCATGGTCAGGTGAGGGAATAAAGACTGTATCGTGTGGGTTTCAGTTCAGCTGAGCTTTGAAAGAGTAACAGGGTTGAGCAGGTTCTCTGGGGGAGGGTGTGTGTGTGTGTGTGTGTGTGTGTGTGTGTGTGTGTGTGTGTGTGTGTGTGTGAAGACAGCATAAACTGTAGGGGGCTGTGCTGCTGCTGCAGGAGTAATAACCTGGTCCCCTACCTGCCCACAGCCAGGCATGCCCTGTCCTGGGCAAGAGTCCCAAGCCAGGCGGAAGAACATTTCTGCTTACTTTCCCACAGGAAAGCTGCAAATCTTGACAGCAGGAGTTTCCTGTTGAGAACTGCAAGCTGACTTGCTTGGTCCAAAGGTCCAGCGGTGGCACGTCAGAACCCAGTAAAGGACAGGCCAGGCTGAGGGGAGCCTTGGAGGTGGAAACATCTGTGACCTGTTTTTAGCCAGCAGAAAGCATTTCTGAGCAATCTCTGATGACCTTCCTCCTCCTCCTCCTCCTCCTCCTCCTCCTCCTCCTCCTCCTCCTCCTCCTCCTCTGTCACTGAGCAGCACCCGAGGGTCTCGAACGCCCGGAACACCGGCAGACAGTGAGGACATCATTCAGGAAAAGAGCAAACCCGACTAGCTGCCAAACAGGCCCTGGCTTTTCATCCTTTGTTTCTTTAATGAATCTTCCAGAAATTGCTATTAATTCATAGTACTAATTCATTCACCCAGCAAACATATATGCTATACCAACTGTGACAGGGGCCTGTCACCATCTGGTCTGCATCCTCACAGACAGTGAAGTCTTTCATAGTCTACATTTTGGACAAGTTGAAAGGTTAGTGAAGAATACATTTAAAAGCCAAGACTGGGGCCACTGAGTCTATCCCAGTGCAGTCTTGACATTAGTTACTTTAACATAAATTGAACCAACATAATCCAATTCTAAATATGTCTCCTATGTGTTTTCGTTCCAAGTATTGTTTAAAAAAATGGATACTTAGGAAACCTGAAACCACTTTTTTTTTTTTTTTTTTTTTTGCTAAGAAACAAAACCAAAATCAAAACTCACCTGCAGTTATTCAAGGGCTAGGGATAGAATATAGTGGTGGAACACTTGCTTAGGCCCTGGGTTCAATTCCCAGCCCTATAAAAGCTGGTAAGTCACTGATAATTGTGTGTGTGTGTGTGTGTGTGTGTGTGTGTGTGTATCAGAGGTAAAAAATATTCATCATTGTAAAAAACACTTCAAGATGGAAATTTTGGAATAGAAATATTCACAAATAGAACATGTGGCCACCAGAGAAGGATGACAATCTGTCCCCACAGCACTTGTCCTCTGCTTTAGCAATTTGTCTCTTATAATGAACACAGCAACAAGAAACATACCTTGTGCCACAGTCAGAAAGAAAATTAACAAATAAAACATTCTAACTTAGTGGTTTTAGAATATGGGAAGCATTGAAAATTTGTTTCTCATTAGAACATTATATATTTCACCTTCTCATGCTGCTCACCATGTCTTTTAATTTTACTGTTATTATTATTATTATTGTTTGTATGGCAGGATATGAGTGTGAAATAGCAGAAGTGTGCAGAGCTGAGGCACTGTCCTTTCCTTTGACTGTGGGCCCCAGGAATCGCACTTGTGCCGTGAGTATTTGTACCCACTGAGCCATGCCTCCAGCCCTCTCTACCTCTCTTAATGTCTGTTTTCTGTTCTCTAGTTTCTCTTTTACAGGTAACTATGTAATATCTTCCCACCTAGGCTCCACTTAACTAATAATATTCCTGTGGATATCCACAAAGGCTTCCTAGTGAGACCTTACTCAGGGTCAGAGAATCTGAGCTTGCTTTACCCAGCAGGGCTGCATAAGGAGATGATTTTGCCACAGGTGTTTTTACCAGGTGTTTGGATGAGTCTACACTTGGCTGTGTGGTGTGCTTCGATCTTGCAAGGGGGAGGTCTTTTGCCTCTCCCCTTGGCATATTATAAAAAGCCCTTTCGAATAAAGCTCTGGGAGCAACTGGGTATTGACCCAGGGTCCTCCTGAAGCTATTCTATGTCTCTGTCTTTCTCCTCATCATCTAGGTCTATTTTTCTACCTAATATTTCCTCATTCCTCTCTCCTACACCCAAGAACCCTTCAAAAGGTAGAAGCAGGTCGGAGCTGGTCTCCCACGGTCCCCCATATATTCCTTTGCAGATTTTAATCTGCTAGCTGCCTCACATATTACATGTAAAATTATGTTTCCTGAGTTTGCACTTCTGGGAACCACTCACATAACTTGTGTACGATTTGGTCAACTACATGGACTGCAAAATAAAGCCTGATTCTCCAATGGTGTAGGATCACTATTTGCCATTAATAAAGAATAAAGATATCTATTACACACACACATACACACACACACACACACACACTAATTATATTGCTAGGTAAGTAGTCTGGAATACATTATTTATTTTTGTGGTTTGTGATTTAACTCAGGGCTTTGCACAAGCTAGGCAAGCAGTCCACAGCTCCAGCCCCAACAACACGCTTTATTTATTTGTTTTTTTGAACTGAAGATTAAACCTAAAACCTTATGCATAAGTAAACACTCTACCATTCAACTATATCTGCAGTTCCCTCGACATGAGATATTTTTAAATCTCATGATTTAAACAAGAGATTCTTGTTTCCACGTGACAGGTAATGAATAGAGATGACTTGGGAGATCCCAAATTGACCGTTCTTTGTACTATTCAACACAGACCCAACTACCGTAATCCTTTCTGCTCTTCGGTCACAGGCATCAGGCAGTAAGACATTGTATCAAGAAGGCCAAATACAGGGGTTGGATACCCAAGCCAACCAGAGTACTTAAACTGTAGGTCAGGCCTAGGCCCAGCTCAGGCTACAGAAGACACTCAAAACACTGTCTTTCTCTACAGCAGGAATCTAGAGTTCCATTGGAGCAAGGTCATTAGACCCTACCAAAACCTTCTTTAGGAGCATTTTCTGTACAAATTCCCCCAACTGGGCTAAAAAAAAACCAAAACCAAAAGCCATCATTTAAGTTTCTTAAAATAAAATTAATGGTGTTAGTAAAACTCAACAAAGGAAAAAATGTTAACAAAAATAAAACCATTAAATTATACACAGTAATATCTGTCTCTGTCTACCTAGACCATGAGAAAAGGTAATTTTCAGTAGCACTCAGGAGACAAGAGAATGGGTCACAGAGAGCACAGCAGGTACCACCCTGCGTCCTCCTGTGTTCTCCTTTCGCTTTTCCCTTACCAGACATTGAGCCTTACTGGACCTCTGTCTGGTACAGCACCTGTGAGGCAGGAAATATGTGAGGAAGCAAAAATGCAGAAAAGGTGACAGGACTAATGATGAAGTGAGTGGGCAGGCAGCATAGAGAGAAGACAAGGGTGTTAACATCTATAGGGCCTTTCCCTAGAGCCCCAGGTCAGAAAAGCACCTGGATCAAGCCTTTCCCATGGGGCAGAACACCAATGCAAATCTCAGAGCTAGAATCTGGCCTGATGCATTCAATGAGCAGACACAGGACAAGTGGGCAGGGCTGAGCCAAAAGAGATGGAGGGAAGGTAAAGGACCACATTAAAGTTGGGTTTTATTCTGAGAACCAGAAGCTACTAGAAGACTTTTAGCAATCACTACAGTTTTCTTTATCATCCTCAAAGATCACTTATGGCTGCTGTAGGGTAAGAACTGAGGCATGAAGAGAGTTAAAGAGTCTTTGAACCCAGGGAGAAGATGGTGGCTCTAGCCACAGAGACTAGGATGGATTCAAAGATCTGGCTCACAGAACTTGACAAGGAATTGGTTAAGTCAGCAAATGACAAGAAATACCATGGGGTCTAGCTGGACATGCAGCCATAGACAGGATTTGCTGATTACAGACAGGCCCGACTTCTGGTCCTAACTCTTTGATGTTGTTTCCTACCTCCCCATCTCCTGCCACCAGGGACCCAGGCTCTTCAGCCATCCTCTAGAATAGGCTGCATTGCCTTGAACTATGAGTCAAAAGAAATTCCTCCTCCCGGACATAACTTCTCCTAGCTGTTTTGTCATGACAAGGTGAGTAATACGATCCCCAGCACCCTGAAGAGTCTGCTTTCCCCTTCAGTCGCTTTTATGAGTGACCCTTATTCAAATGAAGCTTGCACTAAGGACACAGGGAGGCCCTGGTGAGTTCTCCAACAGACAGTGAGAAAAGACAGGCCATGCACACAAAGGGGCCAGCAACGCAGGCTTCCTTACAGCTTCACTACCTAAGCCCAGCTCTACAGACGCAGCAGAAACAGCTGCTTGGAGAGGCAATCTCCACTTTGCTCATGTGCATACTGTGTTCTGAATGGCAGAGGGGCCAAGAGACTGTCTCCTGATTCCAGATCACAATATTGTTTTAAGGAGCATGCAAGATTACTGTCCTCACTTAGTATACGGGCCATAAGAAACAGAGGTCCCTTACAGGAAGAGCAACAAAACAGCCTCAGACAGAATCCCAGGCTGGCTTCAAACCATTGTCTTTCCAGACTTTTCCTTCCCTGACATTTCCAGCCCTGCACACAGGAGCAAGAACGTGCAGGGACCTGGTGAGCAGGCATCAGGGGCTGGTGAGAAACACTGCTCTCTAAGAATATTTTAAAGGAATTGTTACTTTCTCCCATTATAAATAGAGGTCACAGCAATTTTTGTGCTGATGCCTGAACATTTTATGATATTTTAATAAAAAAAAAGTAGGCAAAAGAGCCAGCATTTCAGTTAATCACACTGATCAGAAGAGCAAAAATTATAATAAAAATATCTGTGTAGTTGGCACCCTTTCCCACAGGCAGAGAGTTTATTGTGAGTGGAGGAATTTTGTAAAGCTCAAATATAAGGGATTATTTGAATATAAGGGAACCTCACTGAGAAGTGTATTTCCCCCAAATCTGGGTTTCCTTCTTGGAGATGGCCTTAAAACCTGAACACAAAACCACTGGTGTAGGAAGCAAACCAAGATGATTTCAGAGCAGCTGCAGAATCACCGCACTGGCATCCACTGAAGAGCTGTTCATCAAAGACGAAAGGACTCGAAGCTTAATTAAGTCAACAAGTATTTGTAGAACACCTACACTACTTAGATGTTTCTCTGAAGTATGTGCCTACTGAGCTACTGAAAGTTGCTGATGGAGAAATTTCCACATTGATCACTTCTGAGATAAGTGAAGTCACAACTATGGAGCACTTACCTGTGGAGTTTAAAATTAATATGTCTTCTTCACAGGTTAAACTCATAGATTTAACAAATGTGCATGTAGCAGTATATTTTTTCTTAGGAAACCACTTTTTTGTTTGTTTGTTTTGTTTTGTTTTGTTTTGTTTTTTTGAGACAGGGTTTCTCTGTGTAGCTTTCAGGCCTGTACTGGAACTCACTCTGTAGCCCAGACTGGCCTTAACTCACAGAGATCTGCCTGCCTCTGCCTCCCAAGTGCTGGGATTAAAAGAATGCACCACCACTGCCTGGCTGGAAACCACTATTTTTTAAGGTCTATTTCTTTATATCTAAATGGCCTGATCAATAGTTATGGAATAACAGAAAATGTTCCTGATTTATTTAATTTATGTTTTTTTTTTTTTTTTTCTCAGTGAACTAGATGATCTCAATCAGGAACTTTTATCTAGGCCAAACATAGTGGCACACACCTTTAATCCCAGCGCTCAGAAGTCAGAACTCTTGTCAGTTCAAGGCCAGCCTGTTCTACACAGTGAGTTCCAGGGCAGCCAGGATTACATGACTACATAGAGAGACCCTGTCTCAAAAAATTGTTTATCGATGACCAAATGTTACACAAAAACACAATGTATAGGCAATTAAGGCCAAAATTCCCACTGACATTTTCATTAACATATTTTTGTTTGTTATTTGAGACAGGGTTTCTCTGTGTAGCCCTGGCTGCCCTGAAACTCACTCTTTAAATAAGGCTGGCCTCGAACTCACAGAGATCCTCCTGTCTTTGCTTTCTGAAAGCTGGGAATAAAGGCGTGGGCCTCCAGCCCCCTAATTAATATTTTTAAACTGGCATACACAGTAAGGAGATTCAGTGTGGCATTTTAAAACAAGATTTGTTTCTGTGAACTCTCCTCCCAGTTTGATTATGGGTCAGCTGGCCATGGTTGATGATACACTGCCATTAAGTGCAGTGAGCCAACAAGGAAAGGGTTTGGGTAGAATGGGCAAGGACAGCAGAGGTCAGCTGCCACTTCTGTGGGCACCTGCTGCACAGCTGAGGAGAGGAATCAGTAACAGTCTCACAGAGAGCATGGCAGAGATAATTGAGGGGGAATTTAAAAAACTTCTAGAATGATTTTGTTTCCAAGAGAGAGACTTCTCTAATTGTCCATTGTCTATTAGACTACTAAGGAGTATGAAGAGGGACTATTTGTACTTCTCATGAAACTCCTAATACAGGATAGAATACCTTTTTTCTTAAGTAGACCTTTTCATTATAGAAGTAACACAGCTCATCAAAGTCTGGCAAGTAGGGAAATGAAGGCTCCAGCCACAAACCTGATATCAGCAGAGACATTGACTGAATGATGGTGGTAGTTATGGACAGCAAAATGAAGCTTGTCCTCTACATATCACACAAACTTTTTTTCCAGCTAGGATTGTGTGTGTGTGTGTGTGTGTGTGTGTGTGTGTGTGTGTGTGTGTGGTGTAATGTTGGATCTTAAATAAGATACATTCAAATTCTAGGATGCATTCAAGTTTTAATGAACAGTTTAACTGTAGTTTATTATGTTCTCTAGTGTTCCATACATTCATTGCTAAATAACTACAGATCTGGGGTTAGAAGGGACTAGACTTGCCACTAGATCACACTCTTCAGATGCTCTCTCAGCTGTCCTGAGTATCAGTAGGAGTTGATACTGGGATAGGTGAACATTTTGTAATTATATTCTTATTTTTTGAGATTATAATGCAATTTCATCATTCCCTTCCCTTTCCTCCATCCCAATCCTTCCATATATCCTACCTTGCTCTCTTTAAAATTTCTGGACTCCATTTTCATTAATTGTTGTTATACACACACACACACACACACACACACACACACACACACACACACACTCTTAAACACAAATACAACCTATTCAGTCCATATACTATTACTTGTATGTATGTTTTCAGGCCTGACCATTTGGTATTAGATAACCAGTTGGTGTGCTCTTCCCTGATAAAGACTGTTTCTCCCACTCTGCATTCCTTAGTTGCCTGCAGTTCTTCTGAGGATGATGCCTCCCCTTGTCCATATTAGTATGTCTATTCTCATTATCTTCGTTCAGCTCATGTTTAGGTCCTACCAAGACGCACATCCTTACCATCCATTCCACTCTCCCTGGCTGATAACTGATTACACAGTCTGAAGAGCTTACCTCCACTAAAAGGGTGTGTTTGGTATTTCACTGCACTCTTCATGATTGAGATTATTTTGGCAAATAAAATATAAGAAATTGCTTGATATTGACTTTTTAGTAAGTTCTAGAGAAAGTTACAGGAAATGGGGTCTTTGTCATAGATTCAAGTCAATATTCGCCCTCAAAATTAAATCAACAAGCCAGATTTAGAAGTGCTTATTTGTGATCCCAGTATTTGGGAGGCTGAGGAAGAAGGACTGGGAATTGGCAGCCAGCCTGGGCTTCATAGTGAGACTCTGCTCCAACCAGACAATCAACCAACCAACCAACCAACCAACCAACCACCTCACCCACCCAATTCAACAACAACAACAACAACAACAACAACAACAACAGCAGCAGCAGCAGCAGTAGCAGCAGCAAAACCCAAGCCAGCACTAGAGACGGCACACGAGAGAGTTGGAATAAAGAAAAAAATCAAGATGCCAGGACTGAGTAGACAAAGCCCCAAACACTAAGATCTACAAAAGCCAAAAGAGCCAAAGTGTGCTGCGTACATGTGTGAGAATGTGGGTGGAACTGTGAATGAAGGGTCCCAAGGCAATGGTAGGGAATGCTCAAGAAAGGGCTTGTGTGGAGGGAGAGTGCCAGTCACTGCCCTCAAGAGACAGTGGGCTTTGCTCTCCCATACTTTCTTTTCCTGTGTTTAAGTCAGAGCATGAGCACACACTCATGCTACTGCATGTGTACTACAGTGCCTACCATGCTCACTGCTCACGGACATACTCCAGAGCACCAGCGCCTGACCTGTCTTGGTCCATGGCATTCTTCAGTTGATATCATGACACCTTCTGCTAAAGAAGCATCTAGTGATTCTGGTAACACGGCGGGCTTGAAAGGGTCTCTCATCCACGTAGCACACTACTCTTATTTTCAGGCGAGTATTCTAATAAGCAAGGATGGATGTGGAGGAGAGAAGAAAGTATCCTCTGGGATACCATCTTCCCAGGAGCTTGTTGATGCTCCCAGTGGCCTTTGACTACCTCTACTGTCACAGCATCATCCCCTAACCAAATAATAATTCTAAAATAGTCAATAGATGTATCTTTAAAGAAATATGCAGAAATTTAATAAACATAAATTATTTGAATATCATATTTATTAGCTCAGTATGAACATCTAATATGACTAAGCCACAGAACATTAAAATGAAAGTAAAACATCCAGTGCTGCTGTAATACAATACTTATTCTTTGCAAATTTGTATTAGGAAGAACAAATCCATGGTTCCCAAACCAACTGTGTACTGTTTTCAACACCTCTCTTGTCAGAGAGCAAGGAACTGGTGTGTGAGCCATTCTTCTTAGGGGCCACACTCACTGTCCATACACCTTGTCTTACTGGGCAGTTCTTGCTTCAGCTGTTACCTTTCACTTTCTAGCTGTCAAAGTTGAGTCAAAGGAACGATTATTTAAACCTACTTGACATGGGTCTGAAGTTACTACACAGGGGTGAGTTATAGTCGCTCATTGGCCCACCTCCTGGCCTTTCTCATACCCAACATCTGTGAGGTAGGTGGGGCACAAAGTTCTGCTATGATGAGCAACAGCAGTCACTCTCTCTAGTCAAGACACTCCTAAGATCTCTTCAACACTATTGTGTTTAACCCTTGTAATATACTCTTGGAGGGCATGTGCCTGTCGTCAGACTCTTTCTGTAGTAGAATAACCCATGGCAGAAGAGGAATACACTGAGTCCAAACAAAGAAACAGTGATCCAAACCTAGCAAATCTAATTTTAAAGCTCCTTCCACTGCCTCCGACCTTACTCAGTGGCTCCCAGTGTAAGACCACCGAGCAGCATCCTGCCTCTTGTCCCAGGAAGGTTGAACCAAAGGTACTGCCTACAGTGTAGTGACAAAGCTATCACACTACAGAGAAACTGCTTTCCGTAGCTACCCATATTCTTATCTTGCTAAAAAGATAATAAAGATTTACTGTTTCTAGGCTCCAAAAACCTGGGGTGTTGGTAAAAATTTGATGGAAACTTTAAAAAACTGTATTCTATTTTTTCAGCCTATACTGGGATGATACTGTACAGAGCTGTGTTCTCCGGATACTCTATTTATTGAGATTTTTATTTTTTATGACCAAAGTGGGTATTTGGTTATGGCTGCTTTAAAAATTCTTCTGAAATAAAGATTAAAGTCATGCCTTAAAACAGGGAACACCGGGACCTCCATTTCCCATCTGTCTGTATTATAATGGACCCCAAATTACTTTCCAGGGGGTGCTCCAGGTTGCCTGGGACTACTCCTATGGCTCATTGCTAAGCAAAGTCAGGCATCCTTCTACTGAGACATATCTCACTGTTAAACACTACAGCTTCCATGAGACAAGCTTAATTCCACCCCAGCTTGGCCGGAAAGGCACAAGGCTTAGTCCGTCCTGAGAACATGGAACAGCTGGCTTCCATGTAGAAATCCTCCAGCTCTTCACTGATCCAGAAAAATCTTTCAAAAGCTTGCCTGAGAGGCACATACCTATGGAGGAGTCTGCTCCTAAAGCTGTGGATATGCCTCCCGCCAGCTGGTCTTTCTTCTTTTGCACTCTAAAACATGCCAGGAATGTGTGCACACCCACCCACATACACAAAACATGAGAAAAGTCCTCTGGGCTTCATCCCGGAATTAAAGGCAGAGGATAGCAAAGTGACAAATCTGGACCACTTCAGGTCAAATTTGATGGAAACACTCCCTTTTTCTCACAAAATCGGTTTTCAGTCAATGCTGTCTGACTCAGTGCTCTGGTCTTCTCTGAGGGATGGGACTGGAAGCCACAGAGGAAGGTTATCACTGCCTTTATGATGAGGATGTTGTTCTTGACACTGGACAGCATCCCTTCTAGAAAAGCTTATTGGAGAAATTTCTCTTTGGTCTCAATATCAGGCAGGATGGAGGCTCTCCAAGCAATTGGTTTTGTCTCACTTATGAACACCATGAATCAAGTTTGCCTCCTACCCTGGGCTTCTGAAAAGCACGATGTCAGATGGGTTGCCTTCCCTGTAAAGGAGGCTGGATTCATCCCACCCCTGACCCCATCTCATCCTTCAGGCACAGCTTTTGATTTCCTTCACCTATTGATTTTTATTTTCCTTTGTTACAATGAATAGATTTTTACTAGCATATTTCAAGTAAGATTTTCTGAACAGATAAAGATCTAAATCAATAACTAATATCTTTGATGTCCCCCCCCCCCAGGGTTATTCTAATAATCCCTTTACTGCCCCAGGATCCCTAAAGTCATCCTTGACTCTCTTCTCTTTCTTATGACTACAGTTGACTATGTTTCAAAATCAAACATCTGAATTTTGACTGCCACCGTCTCAGCTCTAGTCACTGAATTTTCTTTCCTGGGCCACTCCAGTAGCTTACTCAGTCTCTGTCTAATCATCCCATCTCTTCTTAGACTCTCAGTTATGCATAATATCCTACAATGGCTTCCCTTCATCCTTATTGCCCAAATTCCACAGCAGACAGTATAGAACCCTAGAAAACTGAGAACGAGTACTCCATGACCTAGCCAGTATAATGTCAAAGAGAAACCCTTCTTAAGACATTTATCTTGTTCTCCTGGCACAGGGCACACTTACTCTACATTTTCAACTAACATTACTAACTCAACCCTCAGGTTAAATGTTCCTAGTGGGGCAGAATTTTCTGGCCTTGGATTATTTGGTATAGTTTCTTCTAACATGTCATCAGTAGTATTTATTACATGGGAAGCACAGACTATTGCATTTGTTCATAGTTATTATACCTCTTGCCACAGGATAGGAAAGGAACTGTCTATGTTATGTCTTTAGCTTTAAGCCTTGAGTTAAGCATGATGCATGGTATGTTATAGGCTCTTAATAAATATTGGCTCAATGATTGACGAATGAAGTAGGTCAGCATTCAAACCTCAGCAAAGAAAGGCAATTGAAGGTTTCTGATGTACATGGCTTCAGTGGACTCAGAATTATTGAAACAACCTGTGAAGTTGCTTTTACTTTTTTTCATGTAAAGGTGATTACATTACTTTAATCCCATTCCACCTTTTACTATTTTAATTTTAATATAGCAAAGAAAAAAAGCCTCATGTCATTCATTTCTAGTCTGGTTCTCTCTTAGACTGCCCTGCATCACCTGGGATAATTTGTTAATATAAGACAAAGTTAAAAGACAGATCTTGCCAAGGGATCCTGACTCTTTTAAAGGGATTCACTGGTTGTCTATCTAGCAAAGTATCCAAGATGGCATTCCAGTGGTAAAGTCAATGGCAGCCATCCCCTCTTCCCTTTAATCAATGCTAAAATATGGCACAGGGATGACACCCAGCCTTTCAACCTTTTCTTTAAATCAGAAGTTACCCAATGGGTGTTGTGGTGATTTCCTTTAATCTTAGCATTCTGGGGGCAAAAGCAGTTGGATCCCTGTGAGTATGAAACCAGTATGGTCTCCGTAGGGAGTTCCGGGCCAACCAGGGCTACACAGTAAGACCACATCTCAAAAACAAACAAACAAAAGAACAAAAATGTTACCTTGTCTGTGCATATTGCAAGGAAGACACTATCACAGACCTCCCTCTGGGGGGTATGAGTGCAGGGTAGACAGAGGTTGAACCAGCTGGGCTGTGATTTCATTTCCATTATTTCCTGATTCTCAACTTTCACTTCTGCATAAATTCTAATCAGATATTCCTATTTGACACGGTTGAGGCTCGCTTAGCTTTTGACTTTAAGAAAACATAGAGCAAATGAGTGTGATTACTATTTCTATCAAACACACACACACACACACACACACACACACACACACACACACACAATGTTTTTGACCTAAGGAAGGGTGCTTTCAGAGCGGATGACTCATTAGAAATTATCCATCACATTGCAAATGGAGAAGCAATTCTACTCACCAGAGTACTCAGCTTCTCAGACTTCACTGAACCCTCCTTAGCTTCTGTGAAACACTCTGCTCATCTCTACAAAATTCTGCTTCTTGCAGTCAAGTGAGTGTGAGCCAACAGATCAAGAGTTTAGTGACTGGAGTATCAAGTGCGCAGATAGTGAGATCTGGGCTGCTAAGGGTAGAGAATGACATCTTCAAATTATCACCTGGGGGGAGAATCCCCAGCGTTCTTTTTAAAGAGGAAAAGAATAGGATATTATCTTCAAAACTGTAAGATGAGAGACTACAAGGCACAAGAGGAATGCTGACTTCCACACACAAGTTCAGCTCAATTAAGTAGCCACCATTTACACACGCACACACTCAACTAGTTATCTACTTCTCTCTAACGACTGCATTTTATAGACTTTAAAAAGTCATTAACAGTAAAGCACACTATTTTTATGTTCTACTAAAAACCAGAAAGCACTGTCAACTACATGGAGATGCAATGCTTTTTTGAGTCTCGCTTTTAATTTTATACTTCTTAAAACAGCTCTTTCAGATGTAGACATGGATTTTTTTTAGCACTTCTCTTTACCCATCAAAAGGGAAACATAAGCAAATTGCATTGTTTAAGGCACTCCTAAAACTTCTTTATTCTCAGAGCTTGACAGTTTCCCTCACTGTCCCACTAAGTCTTTAGTATGTTTTTCTTTCACACAGGATCTTCCTCTATGACATCAAGAGCAGGGACCAGGTAGCTATTCTTAAGAGTCTCTACCACTGTTTCTAAGTAGCTAACACTCATTGGCTAGCACACATGCTACAGCTTTCTGGATTTTATATGAAGACCTCACTAGAAGGTGTTCAGAGGTTTGATCTTCCTTTCTCTGGTGGCACTCTAGCATCCGTCCAACTGGAATCAAGTGCCGCACACACGTAATGACAGCTTTGTTGCGACTGATTCCCACAGCACTTGCAAGATGCTCTAAGTTGTAAGTTCGACCGTGATTTTAGATGGAGCAAGCTGGATGTGTTTGGTGGAGTTGTATTTACCTTAGAATCAGTAAGATACAATGGACAATTTCCAGAGCACAAAGTGAAATTCCTCTAAGAAGAGATCACTTTGGGAGCTGGGGAGACACTTCTGCTCAGGAAGTACTTGCTGTACAAGCCTGGTGACCTGAGTTCAGTTACCCAGCGTCCATATAAAAGTTGGGCTTGCTAGCATGAGTCTGGGACCTCAGCACTGAGTGGGAGTGGGGTGTTCGGGTGAGGCAGGAGTGGAGGCAGGAGGATCCCCTGAGCTCCTTGGCCAAGGGATCCTAACCAAATGAGGGAACTCCAGGTTAAGGGGGAGAACCTATCTAAAACAAAAATCAGGTAGAAAACAACATCAGCATCTGGCTTCCATGCACACAGGCACACACCCACACAAACACACACATACACACACCAATTAATTAATTAGCTAATACACAAATTAATTAACTAGAAAGGGTTATTTCTTCTGCTAAAAAATGCATTCCAACTTAAGGATGTTTATAAAGCATTATCCAACCAGCTGAAACCCCCAGTACCTTGCAAGGGGAAGAGCTCAGCAGTACTATCATGAGTCCAAAGTGTCAGCCATTCCTACTGCCCCAACTGGCACATGACCTTTCCTTATTAATAAAAACTAGCGTTAACAATGGGCTGCTTGTAGGAGGCAGGTCTAAAGACCAGACCTTCCCGCCCCACCTTCCAGCTCTCCAGGGTGGTGGAATAGAAAAGACTTGAGCAGAGATTTCTCATGGGCACCACTGCCTTCTCTTGCTGCCATTCCTCCTTACGAATAATGCAGAAAATGCAATAGTTTGACTGTAACTCCCAAGAAGCAAGCTAATGTTGGGGTTGACCAAATACTCTTTCTGTGTGGCTTAGAATCTCTCCATCCTCGAGGTTAACTGACTAATAGCTGCCGTCCCAGAGGCACAGAGGGAGCCTCTGCCCTGATGTGTGTTTTCTGTGTTCAGGCTCCTCAGTGGCCAGGGCCCCATTGGTGCAACCATCACGTTCTGCACTGGGTCTTTTCTTCCCACCTTGTCTACGGCCTGTTGCTGGGGAATGTTTGGGAACTACATTTCCCCATGTCCTTTCTCATTCAAGATGCCTTCTTCCTCCCAGTATCTATTTCCCATGGCAGTCCATAGAACTCTGGCCAGTGGCTGAGTAGCTGGTGAGTGAGTAGTTAGCTCTGGCCCTTTGTGAAGATGACCAGAACTGGACAAATAATGAAGTAGCACTTGACAACTATCAGGAAGATTCACAGGACAAACATGCCAAGTTATTCTCTTCCTATAACATGGAGCAACCACCTTTCTTTTAGGCCTTATATTTGGAAGGATACTTTATTTCCCAAATAAGCAAACTATCAGGACCAGCTCTACTATATTACCTATGCCAGCTAGGTACAAGGGCCACTCTCCTGAGTGCGGCAGTTCCTGAGGGGCAGGGACAGCTCAGATCAGCAACATGCAAACATCGTCTCACTCTAACAGAAACTTGTTCTAGCATTCATTTAGAATAATTATCAGAATCAATCCCCCCAACTGCTCCCTGCCCCGCCCCCCAGCTGTGCAGTAGCAGGTTTGATAGCAAAGGAAAAAGCTTCTTGTCCCTTCTGCCTGAGTTCATAGTCTAGCAGAAAAGCATTGATGATGTACATGAGGCATTGCAAACCATCAAAGTTGATGTCTACCTTCAGATCACCTCCAAACTTAGGTTTACTCTGGGGATTGAAGGGAAGGAAAATGAATACCAGTATGGATGGAGGTGGAGATAACTAGGCATAGGGAATTTGCATGTCAATGAATATTATCCATCCATCCATCTCCTTTTGGACAATCCCCGGAAGCTTGGCATTTCAGAAGGAACTGAAGATTTCACAGGCTGCTTGGACAAGAGCATTCCCTCACGCCCAGCAAGTCACACTGCAGGGATCAACTGTGCTCCTGGTGCTTAAAAGAGAAATGGAGTGAAGCGGGGTCAAAGTGTTAGATAGCTTAATGGCCTCGGGCAGTCCATTCCTGAAGTTAAATATTATTTTGACTTTCAAATACAACTGAAACACTTCCTCAAATGATGCCAGTAAATTATCCTCGAAAAGATTTATATAAATATATCTCTTAGTAAATGAAATCTAAACAGTATTAGGATTGATTCCTTGCATCTGAATAAACAAGATGGATTTGATAATGGATTCTGGACTTCCTTACTGCATGGTCTTGTGTGGATTTAACTGGTAAGAAAATAATCCTGCACAGGCCTTGGGAAGACTGTGGGAGCTGGAAGGAGTGCCAAGACATTCTAAACCTCTCCCATCCCCACTTGATCTCTTCTGTCCAACTCATAAAATGCACACAATGTGTGCATACTGGAAAAACTACATGGTTTATGTCAATGTCGACTCAAGCTGGAGCTTGAGTGTCTTCCATAGAATGCAGCTCATTGTTTCTCTGAGAAATGATGATGAGATATTTTGATACCTGGGGCAATGCTAAGATTATTCAATTTGAGCACAGTAATTAAGAACAGATTCTTAGTAATAATACTTGATCAGCTTAAACCAAGCTACAATGCACAAAATACCCCTTCCTTCAAAGGTTTTGAAACTAAGTATCTTTTGAAATGGAAAAGCCAAAAATTATTTCTCTCCCAGAATAAGACATAATTATAGACTTTGAGGCTAACTGTATCTACAAGACTAAACTAGGCAAATGAATTGGCTATGGTTCCCCTTTACGGTGTCACCTGTGTTCTTGTTGGGTAAAGTCGTAATATTTAAAGCAAGTTTTTCATAAAATGAAAAAAAGTGGTACCTTCAAAGCATTTCTGAAAGGTAGCTATAATGCAAAGTAAAAAATATTGAATAAAAACAGCTGAACTTGGTTCTAGAGAGATGGCTCAGTAGTTAACAGCACCCTCTGATCTTGCCAAGGACCCGGGTTTAGTTCCCAGCACTCACATGGTGGCT
Organism: Peromyscus eremicus; assembly: GCF_949786415.1. Classification (NCBI taxonomy): domain Eukaryota; kingdom Metazoa; phylum Chordata; class Mammalia; order Rodentia; family Cricetidae; genus Peromyscus; species Peromyscus eremicus. The sequence continues at coordinate 103,716,973 of NC_081425.1, read as the reverse complement.
TATAACCATCTGTACCTCCAATTCCAAGTCATTCAATACATTTTTCTGGCCTCTGAATGTAGCAGAAATGCACTCATATACATAAAATAAAACAAAAAAATTAAGTACCTGAATAAAACATGCAATTAAAATAGTGGCATTTGGGTGTTGAGGTCCTCAGTGATTTGGGATATTTCATGGGTTGTTACCTCCTTTTTAAAGTTCCTCAGAGACATGAAACAAGAATCCAGTCTGTAACATATTAATGGTTAATAACAAGAATATAGCAGATGGTGTTTTATACCATGTCCTAGCTTGTTTCTCTTGATGTAATAAATATTGCGACCAACAGCAACTTTTGCAGGCAAGTTTTATTACATCTCATAGGTTACATCAGGGTAAGCCAAGACAAGAAGGAACTCAAAACAGGAACCTAGAGGCGGGAACTGAAGCAGAGGTCATGGAGGATGCTGCTTACTGGCTTGTTCCTCATGACTTGTACAGTTTGCTTTCTCATTCACCTAGGACCACCTGCCCAGGTATGGCACTGCCTATAGTGGGCTGGGCCCTCCCACATCGATCGTTATTCAAGAAGAAAATGCTTCCACAGACTTGCCCTCAGGCCTATGTAATGAAAGCAGCTCATCAACTGAGGTTCTCACTTTGTGGATGACTCCAGTTTGTGTCTACTTGACCAAGACTAACAAAGCATATCATAATAAGTAACAACAAGAGCAGCAAACAGAGGAACATTAGTGGAACATCACATGCTGACAAGTGTTTCCCTCAGACATGGTCAACTGTCAACTTACAAGCACAGTCACCACCACATCCCACTATGTGGAATGGGCCCACTCCTAATATAAACTTCCTTATGTGTCTGGTGCCAAATCAGACAGTATAACACACGGGATTCAGTGTCAGGATAGTGATCCAGACACTGGAGAACGGGAAAGAAAAACAAGAAACACACTGTTCTAAGCTGACATAATGGTAGTATGCAGCTGTCATTCATCTTGTAGGGAAACATGAGGAGGGACTTCGTGGATCTAAGGCCTCAACCTCTGAGAAGAGGTGTTTACCTATGGGGCTGATAGTCCTTAGAGTGAGGAATGGCCTAGAATCCATGGCTGCTGTGGATGGCTTGGTGTTGGCTGTGTGAGAGAGCATGGCTGACATGACACTCAGAGAAATGGAGGCCAGACTGCTCTTCCCTTGTCCTGTAGTCTGCTCATCCTCTTGTGGTCCTGTTGGCAGAGCTGCAGTTGTAAGTGTGGATGCTGATTGCAGGCTCAGTACCACAAGGCAGAGGGTAGATTGAAGGCACAGTTGAGGAACAGCACTCAATAGTTAACATATACAGCTTTTATGTAGACTGTGTTTTTAGGAGGCCCTTTAACTTCAGGGTTTTTACACTTCTGTACTGTCACTTTCAGCCACAGTTCCTGCAGTCCCTATTACTACTCTTGTTTACCTTTGGACCAGTTACAAATGCCACTGAGTCTTCCAAAGATGATGAGGACAATGCTTGAAATGTTTTATTCTGCTCCAGAAATGAAGCAAAAACTCACAGAGACTCTCCTCTTTTTATTATTTTTTTAACATCTTAGTCACTATGTAAAATAACAGGCATTATGATGACATTTTCATACATGCATGGCACTGAATCTGCTCATATTTACTCCTCCAACTACACCTGCTCTTCCTTCCTTGTTTTGATGGTCCACTTCCTTCCCTTACAGAGTCCTCTTCTGCTTTCACGCCATATATGTGTGTGTATTTCAACTGAGAGTCTGTGTATGAAAGAAAGCATGTGTAAAACATGAAAATATAGGACATTCAGCCTTCATCCCCCCTTTCCTGCCTGACCCCACTTCTCCCTCCAGTGTCCTGGTAACCTCCTTCTCCTTTATGTCATATGCATTTATATTGAAGTCTGTATTCTATGTTCAATTGAAAACATGCTATTTACCTGAGTACTGGCTCTTCACATAATATGGTAATTTCTAGTTTCACATTTCCTGAAACTGACATAATTTCATTTTTCTGACCAAAACTCCATTGCTTGTATATCACAGTTTCATTCTTTTATTGTTGGCTATCTAAGCTGGTTCTAGTTTTCTCAGAGTCATTTACTTAAGAGCAATGGTGTATTTGTAACAGTTCAGTTGTCTTTAGATTCATCTCTCTGTCCCCTTTCCTTTCCCACTGTGCCAGCACCATGCTGTTTTAACTATTATGGTTCTGTAGTATTGTTTTAGATTGGTTAATTGTTATATTTAGTATTACTCTATTTACCTAGTGTTGCTTTGTCTATTTGTAGTCCTTTTTACTTCCACATGATTTTTGGGATGGTTCTCTTCTTCTACAAAAGAATGTCATTGAAATTTTGATGGTAGCAAATATGTAGATCATTTTGGGAAATACAGCTCTTTCCATCATGTTAATTCTGCCAATGCATGAACATGGGAAGTCTTTCCACAACTGTTATCTTCACATTCCTCTCAGTGTTTCAGCTTTCTTTACAGAGATATTTCAGTAGGATAGTTCAGAATGTCTCATCTTCATTAGGTTTTCATGGGTATTATTTTGCAGCTCCTATAAATAGGATATTTTACATAATACCTTTCTTGGTAAGTCTACTGATAGGTAGACAGAAAAGCTCCTAATTGTTATATGATAAGCCTGCTATTAAGTTGAAGGTGTTTATCAGCTCTAAGAGTTTTTTGTGGTGTCATTAGAGTCTCGTACAGAATCATATAACCTTTACATAGGGATATTTTGACTTCTTATATTTGTTTACCTTTTTATTTATCTTGAGTTTAAATTTCAAGTACTTTATTGAAGAAAAGTAAAGAAAGTTAACATTCTTGTTTTGTTCTTGGGCTTAAATAAAATGCTCTGAGATATCTCCTGTTTAACACAATGTTGGCTTTAGGCTTGTCATATATATCCTTTATAATATTTAGTCATGTTGCTTGTACTTTCAATTTCCTCATGGCCTTTATCATGAAGTGCTATAGAACTTTGCTGAAGGTCTTTTCTACATCTACTGAGATGATCATCTGATTTCTGCCCTTCAGTTGACTAATGAACTACTACACTTGCTGATTTACATATGTTGAACCATCCCTGGATTCTTGAAATAAAAGCAACTCAATCCTGTTACATTATTTTTAATGGGTAATTGAATTTGGTTTTAGAGTATTTTGCAAAGGCTTTTATGTCTATGTTCATCAGACAATTGGAGATTCGATTTTATCAAGTGTATACAAATCAAAGAATGCCAAGGTTAAAAGCTTTAATCATATGCATCTTAACAGAAATAGTATCACATTATGACATTAGTAAGATGCTTATTTGTGGTGATATATTATGTCCCCCAATATATTGTGCATCCTAATAAACTTATCTGGAGTCAGAGGACAGAACAGCCACTAGATAGACATAGAGACCAGAAAATGGTGGCACACACACCTTTAATCCTGTCATTTGGAAGGCAGAGATCCATCCAGATCTCTGTGAGTTTAAAGCCACACTGGAAACAGCCAGACATGGTGACTCATGCCTTTAATCCCAGAAAGTGATGGCAGAAAGCAGAAAGGTATATAAGGCGTGAGGACCAGGAACTAGAGCTGGTTAAGCTTTTAGGCTTTTGAGCAGCCCAGTTCAGCTGAGAGGCATCCAGTCTGAGGAAACAGGATCAGCTAAGGAATTGGCAAGGTGGGTGGCTGTCACTTGTTCTGCTTTTCTGATTTTCCAGCATTTACTCTAATACTTGGCATCAGGTTTGTTTTTATTAATAAGAACTTTTAAGATTCCTGCTACACTTATTTTCATAAACAATTGTGTGCTATTTTAATAATATATTATCACTGTTAGTGGATCATATCTGCTGCCATTTGTATTTGACACATAGTAAAATAAGTGATTTGTGTATTATATCACTGATTTCCTGCTCTATGAGTCATTATCACTGTCATTGTTTTCTGAAGAAATTCTAACTTCTACAGGCTAGGCATCTCATTCAAGATACTATCATTGGTGTGTGACATTGAGGGGACATAATCTGGCTTGTGTGTTTCCAGAGTCCAAGTTCTATGTGCTACAGTTTACTCTTTCCATATTGAATACATTTTCTACAGAGTGACCTACTTGGATACCAGAAGATAATATGACATAAAGACGTCCAGACATACAACTGAGAAATAGTAAGACTAATTTTCAAGTGATAGGTAAAGTTAATTTCATTACCGTTGTCTCATAGTGGATGAAGAGATGACTCAGCAGTTCTAAGCTCGCACTGCTTTTACAGAGAACCTATGGTCTCTGTAAGCAACTGAAGTCACAGGCACATGTGCATGCATGCACACACACAATTAAAACTGATAAAAATAAATCTTTCAAAATGTTTCACAGTTAACTTACATAGGCTAAATTTTAATATTTTTTGCACAATCTGAATACAATGAAAACTATAGAAGGGGCATCAGAATTTTCCAAAGTAAGGTCCCATGACTTCTATATGGGAATGCTATATCAAAGACTAATAATCTGTTCACTAATCCATTTCCTTTCCTTTCAGGTACTAAATTCAGCCCTGTCTAGGCTCTTTTGCAGGTGAGAAATCGGCTTCTTTTAGGACCGAGCCTCTTCGTGTGTGTGGGAGTGTATCTGTCTCCACTCCAGAATTTATCTCCCACAGAATCCCACATACTTCCAGTTCCACTGACACCAAGGGAAGAGCAGCTGCTATATAATAAGCTCTCACTGAAATAGTAGGAAGTCATTTAAACACAACACAGGTATGTTTGCCAAGACCTACATTCTGATCAGAGCATACATGAGCCTGGTCAGCAGGCCTAAGAGTCAACTTAGACGAGAGGAAGAATGCCTGGAAACAAAGAAGAAGTTAATATGTAAGGAAATGTGCTGATAAAGGTGAAAGCTTGACCACAAAGGAAGAGGTAGAAGAGAATGAAGCCATATAAGAAAACAAAGAAGCCGCAGCCCCCGAGGTGGAGTCCTAGCTCTGCCTCACCTACTAGCCTGAAAGGGAGTCAATCATTATGTTCATAATGATAACTCAGATGTCAAAATTTAAATTACATTCCCTAAGCTCAGTTGAAAAATACCAGAGATATTTCATAATGTGTTTGTCAAAACATGAGCATTCTGCAAAGAATCTAATGGATGTGCTTGAGCTAACTGGAATTTTATTTACATGAATAAACAGCAGATTTTTCAGTGGTGGCATATTTATGTGATCAGATGGTCCTGTGCAATCAACATGGGGTGCAGTGAGATTACCTGGGGAATGCATGCTGCCATTTTCTTCTTGTTAGAGTCGGTAATGCAGGAGCTGATGAGGTGGCTCAGTAGTTGTGAGCCCACCCTGCTCCCCGAAAGAACCTGAAATCCATTCCCAGCACCCACACCAGGAAGCTGACCACGCCTATATCTCCAGCTCCAGAGAACACAGTGCCCTCTTCTGGCGGCACCAGTACTCATGTGTACACCCTCACACTGACAAACACTTACACATTATTAAAAGCAATACAAATACATCCTCAACAATTGGTAATGTACAGAAAAGAAGGTGCCAACTCTGCAAAATAGATCCAATCTGCCTTACAATAGTGTTCGTACCTTTCAATGCGTATTGACTCAGACCAGCATCTGTGCAAAGAGAAAGTGGCCCAACCTCGGGGCAAAGGAAAAGCAGTCTCCATCTACCTGTGAGGAAATGGCAGAAGAGTGGAAATTTGATGGTCATGTTCCTCCAAGCCTTCCCTGCAAATGCACTGAGGCCCATAAACAGCCAGATCCATTATTCACAAGATACAGGCCGAAGAAAGAGCAGAGACTATTATATCAGAAGCCATGCCTTACTCGGCAGAATGTATGACTGATGCTCTTTACGATGCCACAAATCTCACAGTGTTTTTTGCACATGTATACACTAAACAGCTGCCACTTCTTTTTATACCTGTTATGAATTTTTAAAAAGTGCTATCAAAGCACTTGTTTTACTATCTTTTTACTGTCTTTCTCTACTTTACAGAGGGTCTCAGAAGCCTGGACTCATCCTGGAGCTCATTAGGAGGATTAAGGCCAGTGTGTGCAGACTCTGGGGATAGTCGATATTTGTATTCAGTGTAAACTTTGGGGAACCGAAGTGAAAGCTCTCTGACATTGAAAACCATTACATGAAAATATTTCACCTTTGGCAGAAAAAAATTTGAAGGAGTTTTTCTTCTGTGTCCATTAATAATTTTAATATATTTTGTACTTCTTAATTAAACAATCTGTACTATGACTAGCTCCATAAATTTTCAGCAAACACACATGTGACCACAATTCACATTAAAAATAGAATATGACCAACAAATAGAATCTCCCTGGAAGTCATTATCTCTTCTGCTTGGGGCAAATACAATTTTAATATTGAATACTGAAGATTAGTATTGTGTGTGTATGTATATGTATAGATGTATGCATGCATATATACACATATTGGCATCAGCATCAAACAATATGCATAATTATGTACATGGGATTCACCCAAATTGCTTTGTGTAACTGTACTTTATTATTCTTGTTGATGTATAATATTCCACTGTTGGCTAGATCATTTTGGGGGAACATTTAAGTAAGCTTGAGGTGCTTACTTTGGAAGTGCTGGCCCAGATTGATACCAGTTTGGTAACATTTTATTTAGGGCATCTGTACATATTATCTTGCAAACTCTGAGAAAAAAATTTGTCTTGGTGGGTGGTCCATTTCTATAATCCCAGGAATTAGTGTGCTGAAGCTGGATGATCATGACCTGTAAGCCAGCCTGGGTTACACAGCAAGACTGTCTAAAAAAAAGAAAACAAATATGAAATAAATGTCTGAAAGAAATCTAATTTTTATGTAAATCTGCCCCTCCAAGAATGTTGGCTGAGGGATGAATTCTGTGCCTAGATTTGAGAATCAAAATACATATAAACTATAAACTTTGTCCATCTGTCATACTGCAGAGTATTATGTAGAAAGAATTAATATTAATACAACTAACTTTAAGGTTCAATAATGAATTTGATTAATTACATTTAGCTATGAGTTTAAAAAAGAACATACGTTCATGTCTCTTAGGCTCTACCTGTAATCTAGAAGTGTGCGTATATGTAACTGTTAATGGAAATCAGGAGAAATAATGTTGAGAACTCCTCCTGCACCTTTTTATTGGCTTAAACTGAATAGAGACCATCTGATGTGGCTCCTAAGGAAAAGTGTAAAGTCGGGGAAGAATTCCCATGACTTTCCTGCCCTTTGGAGTAGAAGGCTGTATGTACAAAGGGAGAAATACTTTTGCTAGGCAGATGAAAGCCAAGCCCTCTGGAATCTTTTCTGAAATGCACCCTGTTCATCTCTATACCCTGAACGCTGGAGGAATGAAGTCAGGAGAGCAGAGACCCAGACTTCCAGGGGCCTTCCACGACACTCTGGCTTCAGTGCTGAGTGTACACCAGCATTTATGCAGCACAAAGTGCAGGATGAAGTTCTTTTCTTTTTATTCTGACAATACTCCTGAAAAAGTCAGAGGAAAATTGACAGTAATGGGAAAATCTTAATAGTATAATGCTATCTAGGAAGATATAATTTGATTCAATGATACACATGCATCTTAATCTGCATACTTTTCAGATGAACTTTTTCCCCCGGTAAGTTGTTCTTTTCTGCGACGTTATAACTGAAATGCTTCACTCTGAGCATTCCTGCTCTGTTGCATCGCTGTTTGCTCTTTAAAGCATGCCTAGCATTCAGTTCTCCCCTTTACCCACTATCGGACAAGAAAACCTATAGATGCAGGCTCATGTCATCAAGCCAGCACTTGGCCTTGGTCAAGAAAGCAGAGAACAGAAAGTGGGAACAGTAGACATCTGTCCCTAGAGAGGTAGAAAAACAAATTTTTCTCTAAAGCCAAGCGTGCTTTGTTATCGTCTTCCCTCTGTTCATGACCTCCAGTCATGACTTCTCCATCACTTTGCCCTCACAGCTCATCTTGTGCTGTTTTCTAAGCTCTGGGGCTGGAGAAGGAAGGGGCCCATGACCCTGCTTTTCTGTGGATGAGCTCCTAGTCACAGGGTTAAAATGACAGAGCTGTCCTAAATACCTTAGGAGATTTTTTTTTTTAAAGATCCTTTTCCATATATCTAATATGGTGAAGCACATTTGTCACTTAAGGTAGACTTAAGTAAGGGTTGATAAAGAAGAGGATAACACAAAAGGCATGAAGGTGTGGGTTATTCAGGATGGACAACATTGCAGCCATGTGCTAAGTGTTCAGATCTAGCTTGGCATGCTTTTGCTGGGAAAGATGAGATAGTAAATATTCTATAGGCCTACTGCTGTTGTTGCAATTATTTCCTGTCATGACCCAGACTCAGCCACAGACAGCTTGTATGTAAGTGATCATGCGATAACTTTAGAACTTTATCTACAAAACCAAGTGTCTGGGTGAATTTGGCACACTGGCTAGTCTGTCAATCCCAATCCAGGTTCACTTTTTCCTAATAATCTTCTGGGATAAAGAAACCGAGCCATGGGAGGCGGTGGCACATGCCTTTAATCCTAGCACTTGGGAGGTAGAAGCAAGCAGATCTCTGTGAGTTCAAGGCCAGCCTAGTTCCAGGACAGCCAAAGTTACACAGAGAAATCCTGTCTCAAAAGACCAAAAACTAAGCAGTAGAAAGGTGTTTAGGTGGGATGCTTTATCCATTGTGACACAGGTCAGAATAGCTCTCACTGTGCATCCTGACTGGGGACAGGAGTAAATGAGGCTGGACCAGCAAAACACAGTCACCGAAGGAAGATAAGCCACAGCGGAAGGCTCTAACCTCTGAGCTGTTCACTGCAATTTGATGTTCATGAAGAGATCTGTTGGAGCTGAGTAAAAGTGGGAGTCTTCAGTTGTGGAGCTTGGTCTTCTTGTGGGACTCCTAACAGTGGGAACAGGGGCTGTCTCTGACTCTTTTACAGGCTCTTGGGACCCTACTCCTCATACTGGGTCACCTTGCCCAGCCTTAATACATGGGGAGGTGCTTAGTCTTACTGCAACTTGATATGCCATGTTTTGTTGATACTCATGGGAGACCTGCCCTTTCCTAAACAGAAATGGAGGAGGAGTGGATTGGGAGGTGAGAACAGAAGGGAGATGGGGTGGAGGGACTGGGGGGAGAGGAAGGAAGGGAAACTGTGACCAGGATGTAAAATAAATAAATAAATAAAATTATTTAAAATATATAGAAATTTTAAAGAAAAATATTTCTCTGAAAGAGGACACTATTTACTAAACTCCATACATAAGCTGTTAATGGTTTTTCATTAAAATATGCTTAGCAAAAATTAAAAAAAGTGGGAGTCTTCATAGAGAAAGTGGAATGAACTCTTGCTTTAAATATCCATTCTCCTTTCTCCTGACTGCCTTTGCCTGCCTGCAATAATTCACCCCTCAGATGTCCCCACCCGAGAAGCCTCCTGAGAGTCTGCAGACACACTCGGAAGCTGCAGGATGCATACAAGCATGGAACAATGTGCACACCATTTGGCACGGATGTGCTGAATGAGAAACCGCTGACCCACTCATCTGGAAGTCTACAGGACCTTGAGCAAGGCAAGGTGGTGGCTGTCTGCCCTTTAGTCTCCCCTGCAGCCCCACGCTGGGCCATGGTACTGCTCAGAATTCATGCGCTAATTTGGGCCATAGCTCTAGGAACTTCAAGGGAGAAGAAAGCACTTCCACTGGAGGGACATCATCTGTGACCTGAGAACTGAGTGTGTACTGCCCAACAGGGCAGGAGCAGGAGGAGCTGGGCTCAGCTGATGTCAGAATGTGTCCAGACTCTAGAGAATGCTCAGGGGTCTGTTTTCAGGCTTCCAGTATACCACAAGGTGACTGCTTGAGGTCACGTGCAGGTTACAGAGTTAGAAAGTGGTTTTCCATAACAGTGATTCCCATGTACCATGCTAGTAAAGTTGAACGCGCCATGATTAAGCCTGTCGCCATTTAATTAGAATGCTCAAATAGCCTTCCGAGTGTTTCTTACTACCTATAGAAGTGCTTTGACCTGACTATTTTTAAACTCATGGTTTTCCTTGTTCCCTTATTTTTGGCTTCTTTGCCAGTTCCTCTGCTTTTAATGGCCGAAGCATTCCTCCAGCAGTTTTCAGCTCATCACCATGACGAGTCATGGCGCTCTACATTCTAGGCCACCAAACCTCGCCTTCCGATGGGTCTCTGCACTGTGGACTGAGTGTGAAAACACATGGGCAGAATTCCCTGCACTGCCACTGTTGTATGCTCTGCCCCATCCTCCCACTCTCTTGTGCTCTTTCAGACAAACTGCTAACAGCAAACAAAAGCTGGAAAGAAAGTCTGCACAGCGAGGTGACTGGTGAGGGATGAGTCTCTCCCCGGCCCCTTTTTATTTTTGGCTGTCAGAAACACAACCCAGTTCTACACATGCATCCCTTTTCAATTCCACAGGCTGACTGAAGAGGTTTCAGAGGAACCGAGAGAGAGCAGCAGCTCATCTTAAAGCCTACCCATCCGCTCACAACTGCTGTATGCCTCGCAAGCCGCTGGTGTACGGCCTGCTCTTTCTTCTGCGTGTTCTGTTCAGTGTGTTCCCATAGGCCTCACGTGGTCCATCATCACTACGTAGGCACCCACAGATTAACTGTTTTGAGATCCTAGCTCACCCTCCCATCCTGGCTCAGGAAAGAGCAGCTAGCCTTATCCTCCTCCCTCCTTTTTCGTTTTCTTTCCTCAGCATCTTTACCTCAGTTTTAGACACAGGTGGTTCTTCCCTAAGGGATGGGAATAGCGAAAGTCAAATAAGACCAAAATCCAAGCACAGAGACTGTTTTTGGTTGAAAAAAAAGGACACAATTTTTAAGTATAGTGGGACAGTTGGCAAGGGTGGTGAAGCACCTTGGAGTTGGTGACTGACAGCCCATGTCAAGGATCTAGAGACACTGGCTTTGTACAAGGCATCAGCTTCAGCCCACTCCCACCCCCAGCTTGCCGGCACTACAGCTTTCTCAATGGTCTCCAGCCTGGCACAAGCATTTACGTTGCCTCCCCATATCCTCAGTCATCACACACATCCTCAGTTTAGGCACATGTATTGTCCATTCATTCCTTGAACATCCCACAGTCCTGAAATAAACATTCTTTTCAAAACAATCACCATAAAGACCAATGAAACCTAATCCAGATAACCACTTGGTGAAGTCCTATGGAGATACTTGAAAAATACGAGACCAGCCGTCCTGAACAATCATACAATGAAGGGCATTAGGAAAGTTAGTTAATATTCCCCTATTTAGACATAAAGTATTGAAAATAACAATTGTGGCTGCAGGAAATGATGACAATTAGACAGACCAGTCATGGGTAGGGGGTAGGGGAGAAGCCGCTGTGCCGTGACCCAGCCTCGTGCTCCTGCTGTGGAAAGTTCCCAGTGTAACAAAGCTCTTTGGGCGATTTCAACCACACTGGGGTCTGCAGCAGAAGCAAAGATGCCATTTCAGAAGACACTGAATGAAAGCACAGGAAAGAAGGACTGGATGGTTCAAGTGAAGTCAGATGATGTACTTCACATTCCCCATTTCCTCCAGAGGCCAGACTCTCCCTTTTCCTTTCTGCCTGTTTTCTTTTTGATGGTTCAGTACTCCACCTACCTGCCCCTACCCGCTCCAAATCAAATTCCAAAATCCTCCCTCAGTTCTTTCTTCCTGCTTGGGTCACCGGCACCACTGAGATCTTTTCATACAGACCTAAATGGTTTGCACTGTCATTGAAATAGATTTCTCCCAAGCTCTGGCTTCATGGAAAATAACAGACAGCTGGTCACCATGTTCCACATCATAAACCTATTGGGAGGATGTATGGCCAGGGGCTTGGCTGCACCACATTCATTTGGAAAGCTGTTTTCTGGCACCAACTCCAGAATATATGTTTCCTTAGTCAGCTATGGAATCCAAGAATTTGCATTGGGAACAAGTTCCCGGGTGTTGCTGAGAAGCACTTGTAAAGCAGTCTTGAGTCTACTACCTCAAAAGCTGTGTTCACACTTACAAGTTGTTACATCAGAATTGCCCTGTAAGCTCTCAAAAATCCAACGTTCCCTCTAGATGCTCTCCAAGAGGAAAGGATACAGGAAATCTGAATATGTGTGTGTGTGTGTGTGTGTGTGTGTGTGTGTGTGTGTGTTTGTGTGTGTGCACATGAGCGCACGCACGCGCGCACACACAATGGAATTTTATTCGTCCATAAAAATGAAATTATGTAATATGTAGGAAAATACATGCAACTGGAGATCATCATATTAAGTGAATTAAAGCTGACTCAGAAAAAATATGTTTCTTTCATGTGAGCATCCTAGATTTTATACAGAAACAAAATCATAGACGATACAAAAGTAGAAGAAAAACTGTGTAGGAGAACAGAGAAAAATAATGGGATGAGAAGGGGAAGGGAAGACTGGTGAATAGGAGGGTGTGGTAAAAGTGTATTGTACACTGCATTCAGGTTGGCTTTAACTGTCAACTTGACACAACCTGAAATCATCCAGAAAGAGTCTCAATGAGGAATCATCTAGGTTGGGTTGTACTGGGGCATGCCAACGGGAGATTTTCTTAATTGAGTTAACTGAGGTAGGAAGACTCAGTCAATTGTGGGTAGTAACATTCCACAAGCTGCCCTCCAAACTGTATAGGAATGAAGAAAGCTAGCTAAGCATAAGCAGCAACCACAAAAGGGGGCATTTATTCTCTTTGCTCTTGGTTGTAGACGTAATGTGACTAGCTACTTGAGTTCAATGCTATGGAGCAATCTTTGTACAGTGTAAATAGGTATTGTTCTCATTGTTAATAAAAAGCTGGTTGGCAGGATTTTCAGGGCAGAGAGAACACTGGGAGGAAGAGGATAGAGTCAGAGGAGTTGAGCAGAAGAACAGGAGGCATAGGAAATGAGACAAGCAGCTATGAGCCATGAGGTAGGACTTAGATAAGAAATATGGGTTAAATTAAGTTGTAAGAGCTGGCTGGGGACAAGCCTGAGCTATCAGCCGAGCATTTATAATTAATAGTAAGCCTTTTTGTGGTTATTTGGGAGCAGCTGTTGAGACACAGATAAACTCTACCTACAGAGTTCCTTCTGTGAATTCCCTACAATGATGGACTACAATTTGGAACTGTAAGGCAAATAAACCCTTCCTCTCCTGTGTGGCTTTTTGCCAGGGTATTTATCACAGCAACAGGACAACTTGTCCAAAAATGTCAGTATGAAACCCAACACTATGTACAGCAGGTGCACATGTACACCAGTTAATAACAAGCAAACCAAAGTATCATATGCTATGTAAATATGAAGGTCTGAGGCAGGGGAGCTGGGCATCCATATCCACCCAATATGTACTTGGACAGTAATACAGAGGCATGTGTAGAAATCACAGATAGCTGTTACAAGGACTTGGCTAGAAAGAAAATTCATTAAATAAGAGACTAGAAAGGGGAGAAGGAATTGTAATTGTGACCTTAACATAATCCCTCCATTCCCACCTCTTTGTTTTCATTTGTCAAGTCTCACATGTCTACAGGAAGATATGAGTAATTGAAAGGTGAATTTGAAAATAAGGAACCAGGTATACCAAAGCAGCCAGTCCTTCAGGGCAGAAATGCCAGGGCTTATTCTAGGAGGACTACAGACAGGACCCCGAGGAAAGGAGTCTGTGAAATAAGGATGGCAGCTTGTGCTTTGGTGCAGTCCTCCACAGCATCGTTGTTATTTGCTGAAAACACTTGATGAGCCTGTAACCACCTCAGGCCTGGTAAAGAGAAGGCCTCCACAAGGAGAACTGTACACTGAGGTAAAGATAGTATCTGTCCCTGGATGGCTGGAAGCTTTAGCAGCTGAGGTAACCCAGTGGGGCTGTTTATGGAAGCACTATCCTTAGAGGTGCCGACTCCCCACCTTTTCCTGTAGATCTTGACAAAACCCACTCACCAGCTAGTCTGCTCTTCAGACATTCTGTTGTTCTTCTGAAGGTGGGACACATACCAACCTTGACATGGAGATTTTGTTTTGAATATAGACATGTTTCTCCTAGACAAGAACAGAAACTGCTTGAATTGAGTTCATATTTTCTGAGCACTCTTATTGACCCACAGTCTGGTTATTTCATACACATCAATTTCTTACTGGCCCCCAGAATGCTCCTTGCTAATTTATTATGGTGAAGCTTCTAGAATGTTTACTTCCAGAAGCCTTTTGCCTGCATTCCATGGTCTCCTACTCTTGGGCTCTGATGTAAAGCCCTGAGCATAGTTCTCCTGGTTCTCAGTGGTCTGCTTCCTTGTGCTGAGTGCTTTGTGTCAGTGTGTGGCTGTGAACTCCTGCTCAGCCCTGGACAAGCAGCGTTCCTGTCAAAAGTTCTAGAACTTCCATAGTCCTCAGTCTGCTTATCTGCACAGTGGGCATCATGCTAACTCCTTCTGGCGTTTGTAAGACCAAGCTAATAAATGTGAGGTTCTACACACGAGACAGACATTCTTTTTAAACAAACAAACACAAATAAACAGAGAAGCGAACTACTTTTCGTGGTACTCTGAAACATACATTGGAACTGTGAGCTTCCCCAACTCTTTTTGTTACAGTGGCATACTAGATTTGAATGTGGACACAACCCTGTCCCCCCTGCTTACCAATAAAGATACCTCAAATCTGTCAAGCCCCGGATGAGTGCTGCCACCAGATGTAATGTCTCCCCCTCCTCACATAAGCCAGCTGCTCGCTGTCTCTTCTGGTGCCAGGACCCTGTGTGCTCTGGAGCTCTATCACATTCTTGCTCATTCCTGGTCTCGAGCTTCTTGGCCCAGACAGAAGGTCCACACCACAGGGATTACCCCACCACTTAGCACAGTACATGACTTGAGCCAAATGTCCCTCCTGCTCTTTCTCCTCTGTCAGGGTTTGTGCTCCCGCTGGGCGGTGGTGGTGCACGCCTTTAATCCCAGCACTTGGGAGGCAGAGCCAGGCGGATCTCTGTGTGTTCGAGGCCAGCCTGGGCTACCAAGTGAGTTCCAGGAAAAGGCGCAAAGCTACACAGAGAAACCCTGTCTCGAAAAAACAAAAACAAAAAAAAACAAAAAAAAAAAAGAAGAAGGAAGAAGCCAAGGTATCAAAACTTGCATTTAGTCCCACCCTAGATGAGCACAGGTGACCTGAACACACACGTTAGGAAGTGTGGTCCTAAACACCCAAGCACCCCACACAAGCAGCATGGGAGAATTGGGAGAGTCAAAGGCTCATCATGAACTGAAGAGGAAACAGAGAGCTCTGAACACAGTGGGCTGCCTTCATCTTCGTCTTTGTAACTCTGTGAGATGACCTGTAAGCTGCATCCTTCCCTTTTAGGAGATCCTGAGAACTGCTGGTCCAAGTGTGAATTTGAGTTAACGATAACAACACTAACAGAAAGGAACAAAATCTGTCCCAACCCAGACTCACTCTAGTATGAATGGACAAGTATCATGGAGGTCTAAATCAGTGCTATGTCACAGGATGAAAAATGAAACAACTCCAACCTAATCTCACAGCTGATCACAGTAGCAAATCTGCTGCAGGACAGCAGGAGAATTCAAATGGTGCTTGCTTCAGAGCACAGGTACCACAGCGTGAGATGGGCCACAGGGAGGCTCACAGATACCTGAATGGAAGTGCTGCCTGGGAATGGAGCTTCATTGTTTTTGTTAAAACCTTGGGCAGGGCTGGAGAGACGGCTCAGTAACTTAGAGCTCTTCCTGCTCTTGCACAGGACCAGGGTTCAGTTCCCAGCACCTATCGCAGAAAACTCACAAGCACCTTCAACTTTTGTATCTGCATCTGTGGCTGCTACACTCACATGTACATCCCCATCTCCCACACACACATAATTTAAGAAAACACCTTGAAAATCTTGTACAAAGAAGTGCACAGCAAGAGTTCAAAGGTGGTCTATGGACTATTGACTTTGCCATGTTCTCCAAAGGCCAAACGCCCCCACGGTTTCCAGTCTTCTTGGTTGGACACTCTTTCCCCCATCACTTGACAGATGGATACAGTTCCATGAACTTTGCGGAGCCGCAGCCAGGTCTGGCCTCCTCATTCCTAAGTGCCTGCTCAGCAGATTCTTGAAGCCTGGCTGCAAAGCACTCCTCGTGCTTCCCCAGCTCTGACAGAGATGCCTCTCAAGCTGAAGTGAGGCAGAGCATAGCTGTTCAATTATCCAAACACCACGAGTCCATAAAAACAAAACACCACTGCACTGCAATAGTTTCTTAATTTGGATGAAGCCTTCAGCTTCACCAGCATCATTCAGGCCCCGACGAGGAATCTTCCAGCCTCTTTTGACTCAGCCACCTTGCAGCGCTCATGTTTAGCAATTTGGAAATAACTTGCAAAATATGCAGAGCCAACCAATCTGGCCACAGAGCACCATGGAGAGGAAATAAACCCCAAACTCAACCTTTCTCTGTGAGTGTTGACAGCGGCAGCACATTTCACTTCTTTATACAGATGTTCAGATTTCAATTTCCAGAGTGCTTTTAAATGGATCCAACTGTTGTGGTGTGACAAATGCCTTTTAGTGCCCACTCCACAAATATTTCAGTCATCTTTAGCTGTAGGCATTTATGTCTATGACCACTCAGAGAGTAAATGGGGGGAAAACATCTAAACAAACTAAAACCTAATTGTGAAGTCAATAAAGTTTCTATCTATCTCATATGAGACAGATGTAGGCTCCATAGAAGGCAGGAAGCAAAACCAAGTGTACAGTTTGAAGTTTGGTTGGAAACTGCTATTTCCTAGGATAAAAATATCCAAAAGGCAAATGTCACAGCCCTATACTTGTCCTGTTTGCCATGGTCTCACCCATGCTTAGAAAGAGGATCGTCACTGGAGACTTCCAAGTCCCATCTACTCCTGGGGCAAGCTGAGTCCTCCTTGGACCTCAGAAAGCCTCAGGACATCACAGTGCAGGCTCATTTCTCTACAACGGAGCCTCTTTTCCCCCTCTCCCCCTCCCCCTCCCCCTCCTCCCTCTGTCTCTCCCCCTCCTTCTCTGTTCCCCTCCCTCCCTCTCTCCTCCTTCCCTCTCTCTCCCTCTCCCTTTATCTGCCCCTCTCTCTCCTCCCACCCCCACCCCCACCGCTCTGCATTGCAGGTGATGCAGTCTCCCTCGGGGACTGACTGGTTGTTCACAAGGACCATCAGGAGGCTCTTCTGAGGAAACATTTAGTCCAACCCCAGCACCAAGCCGCCACTGCTGCTGCAGTGACAATGATGGGAAGATCTATCTGCAATTAAATAATTGCACACCAGGCTCAAAGAGTTCACTGTGCTCTTTACCTAGCTGTGCTCTTCTGGAGCGTTGCTAATTGGCATCATATTTTATTTCAGTAACCCATATGTAGTACTTCTGAGATGATGGAGTACTTTATACGTTTCGTGAAGGAAGCCATCTCTTTCCCACACATGAAAAGTGGAGTGAGTCTGAAAAGCTGGTAACTGGGGTGTGTTGGCAGCAACTGCTTATACAGGGACACGTGGCTCTGCACCTAACTCCTCTCTGCTTGTGGTTACAAGTTAGAGTTTGGGGTGAGGGGCGTCCTTTTTTATTTGTTCCCTAGTACTATAAACATTTTGTTTTGTCTAATCTGAACTTAAGACGTGAGTGTTAGGTCTCAAAGCCAGAACAAATGGCTGAGGCGCCTATTTAACATATCAAAGTGGATTCTGGCCCAGGTTCTCCCAGGTCCCTCAGTCCCTACCTGTTACAGGCTATGATTTGCTTACCCTGTCCTCTACCCTGAACTCTCCAGCCCGGAGCCTGGCCTGCCCTTCCTTCCCCCAGTGGCTCTTCCCTATATAATCCAGATATTTTGGTTACCCCCGCTCTCTTTTGGGCTTGCTGGCTGCTGTACTTGGTTCCTCTTCTCCCCGCCCCCCCCCCCCCCCCATGGCCCAGCTCAGTCTGGTCATATCCACTCTGGACTCTCCCACATGTCTCTGCCTCTGACTATGTTCCCCACATATCTATAACAAACTTTCTCCCCCACTATCCCTAGGACCAGTTCTGTCCCTTCCTTTTTTATTTTATTTTTTTCCATTCAGTGAGAATAAATTCACTGTCTATATCCCCGAAGTGTGACAAACTCTTGTCCCTGATTAGGATAACATCATTCCACAGCCCAACATCACACAAGAGGTGTTCAGTGAGAACGTCCAGAACAATCTTTTGTTCTACAGACTTAATTTCTTTGGAGCAGAGCCACTTGTGACCAAAGGAATTCTGTAAATTTCTCATAAGGCTGGGAGATGACAGGTTGATAGTGAAATATTTCTTATAATAAAAAATCACTGTGCAAAATGAGTTAAACATTGATATTGAAGTGTAAGGCTATGAGATTGAAGTACAAATATGCTAAGTGTGTAATGATTTAAGAACATTCTGCAGTAGAATTTTCTCAAATATTTACTTTTTTTCCCAAGGAAGCAGTAAAAACCATAAGGGAACCTGGCTCTCATATCGACATTACTAATTTATATCTTATTTTTTTGTGGTACTAGGGATGGAATGTAGAACATTGCACATACTATATAGTCAAGCACCCTATCACTGAGCCACAGCTACAGCCTGAAAGTGTGTTTATTTTAAATGTGGTTATTTTCTGTAATGTACAAAGGTGTGCCAAGGAGAGAGCTGGCTTCCCTGAAGGAAGAGGAGCTC